>NC_142615.1:55078477-55314739 GCF_059453375.1 Lepisosteus platostomus
CTGCCTTCGTCCCCGCTCTATTTCACTTCAGCCTTTCACTCTTGCTTCCTTCCAATGAGGACGGAGCTGCGGGAGAAAGGGCGCTATAGAGGATCGCTGTGGAGAGCTGCTGCTGTGCTTTGACATCTGAGCTCTGTGGAAAACGATCTCAATACAATTCTGAAAAACGCGACTCTCCGAACGCGAACCGAACAAATCTCCACAGCCGAAGCGCTGTGTCTCTTTTCAGCTGGCGATAAACCTTTCCTCGATCCTTTGCGGACTTGTTAAACTGTTCATGATCAGAATAAAAAACGCTCACGCTAATACAGAAGCACCCGTGTCTCGCCAAAGCTGACAAATAAACAGACGGACAAGCCGCACTGCACGTGTGAACAGGGGGATGAGCGAGCGAGCGGGGATAGGGCGCCTCCTGCGCTTAAAAGCTTACAGCACCTGGTATTCCCAGGCGGTCTCCCATCCAATTACTAACCAGGCCCATCCCTGTTTAGCTTCCGAAATCAGACGAGATCAGGCGTGCTCAAGGGGGTGTGGCCGCAAGCGAGAGCAAGGCTCGCTGGCACCCTTCTTATTGAGAGGACAGCTCCGTCACCTCTTTTACGACGCTGCTTTTTTTCCCTTGCGTTTTTCTCTTCTTCCCACGTTCTCTCTCTTCACTGCCTTCGTCCCCGCTCTATTTCACTTCAGCCTTTCACTCTTGCTTCCTTCCAATGAGGACGGAGCTGCGGGAGAAAGGGCGCTATAGAGGATCGCTGTGGAGAGCTGCTGCTGTGCTTTGACATCTGAGCTCTGTGGAAAACGATCTCAATACAATTCTGAAAAACGCGACTCTCCGAACGCGAACCGAACAAATCTCCACAGCCGAAGCGCTGTGTCTCTTTTCAGCTGGCGATAAACCTTTCCTCGATCCTTTGCGGACTTGTTAAACTGTTCATGATCAGAATAAAAAACGCTCACGCTAATACAGAAGCACCCGTGTCTCGCCAAAGCTGACAAATAAACAGACGGACAAGCCGCACTGCACGTGTGAACAGGGGGATGAGCGAGCGAGCGGGGATAGGGCGCCTCCTGCGCTTAAAAGCTTACAGCACCTGGTATTCCCAGGCGGTCTCCCATCCAATTACTAACCAGGCCCATCCCTGTTTAGCTTCCGAAATCAAACGAGATCAGGCGTGCTCAAGGGGGTGTGGCCGTAAGCAAGAGCAAGGCTCGCTGGCACCCTTCTTATTGAGAGGACAGCTCCGTCACCTCTTTTACGACGCTGCTTTTTTTCCCTTGCGTTTTTCTCTTCTTCCCACGTTCTCTCTCTTCACTGCCTTCGTCCCCGCTCTATTTCACTTCAGCCTTTCACTCTTGCTTCCTTCCAATGAGGACGGAGCTGCGGGAGAAAGGGCGCTATAGAGGATCGCTGTGGAGAGCTGCTGCTGTGCTTTGACATCTGAGCTCTGTGGAAAACGATCTCAATACAATTCTGAAAAACGCGACTCTCCGAACGCCAACCGAACAAATCTCCACAGCCGAAGCGCTGTGTCTCTTTTCAGCTGGCGATAAACCTTTCCTCGATCCTTTGCGGACTTGTTAAACTGTTCATGATCAGAATAAAAAACGCTCACGCTAATACACAAGCACCCGTGTCTCGCCAAAGCTGACAAATAAACAGACGGACAAGCCGCACTGCACGTGTGAACAGGGGAATGAGCGAGCGAGCGGGGATAGGGCGCCTCCTGCGCTTAAAAGCTTACAGCACCTGGTATTCCCAGGCGGTCTCCCATCCAAGTACTAACCAGGCCCATCCCTGTTTAGCTTCCGAGATCAGACGAGATCAGGCGTGCTCAAGGGGGTGTGGCCGTAAGCAATAGCAAGGCTCGCTGGCACCCTTCTTATTGAGAGGACAGCTCCATCACCTCTTTTACGACGCTGCTTTTTTTCCCTTGCGTTTTTCTCTTCTTCCCACGTTCTCTCTCTTCACTGCCTTCGTCCCCGCTCTATTTCACTTCAGCCTTTCACTCTTGCTTCCTTCCAATGAGGACGGGGCTGCGGGAGAAAGGGCGCTATAGAGGATCGCTGTGGAGAGCTGCTGCTGTGCTTTGACATCTGAGCTCTGTGGAAAACGATCTCAATACAATTCTGAAAAACGCGACTCTCCGAACGCCAGCCGAACAAGTCTCCACAGCCGAAGCGCTGTGTCTCTTTTCAGCTGGCGATAAACCTTTCCTCGATCCTTTGCGGACTTGTTAAACTGTTCCTGATCAGAATAAAAAACGCTCACGCTAATACACAAGCACCGGTGTCTCGCCAAAGCTGACAAATAAACAGACGGACAAGCTGCACTGCACGTGTGAACAGGGGAATGAGCGAGCGAGCGGGGATAGGGCGCCTCCTGCGCTTAAAAGCTTACAGCACCTGGTATTCCCAGGCGGTCTCCCATCCAAGTACTAACCAGGCCCATCCCTGTTTAGCTTCCGAGATCAGACGAGATCAGGCGTGCTCAAGGGGGTGTGGCCGTAAGCAAGAGCAAGGCTCGCTGGCACCCTTCTTATTGAGAGGACAGCTCCGTCACCTCTTTTACGACGCTGCTTTTTTTCCCTTGCGTTTTTCTCTTCTTCCCACGTTCTCTCTCTTCACTGCCTTCGTCCCCGCTCTATTTCACTTCAGCCTTTCACTCTTGCTTCCTTCCAATGAGGACGGAGCTTCGGGTGAAAGGGCGCTATAGAGGATCGCTGTGGAGAGCTGCTGCTGTGCTTTGACATCTGAGCTCTGTGGAAAACGATCTCAATACAATTCTGAAAAACGCGACTCCCCGAACGCCAGCCGAACAAGTCTTGAAGTGGAAATCTAATAAGTAAATTGATTCTTAAAATGTAGAGAGCTTTGCAAAGAAATATATTGGGGCTTTTAGATAATATATTTCAAGGATGTAATTGCTGTGCTACAGTACGTGCAGAATTTTAGAAAACAGTGCGTCAACAACGTACACTGTTTAGGTTACGTTAGAAGACAATGTACCAAAACAATATATGCTGTCTGGGTCGTTAGAATTAGCTGAAAGTAACTGATAAGCTTTGAATAACATATCTAGTGCTTCTTCTTTCGCTTTTTGATGTAATCTGTTTTCTCTTAGGGAAAGTGGAAGTTTTAGAATGGAGAAAGCGCTGAGCTTTTTTACAGCGCAACGTCTTATGAAAACCCTGTACTGCTTGTAACAAATTGAGTCTCTGGTTGCTCCCAATATTGAAATAAAGACCTTACTCAGGTGAGAACTCTCTCTTGTGGCTTCCTTGATAGTTATATTTCCATGACACCGGTTTTAATGTCTGTAGATTGTATCTTATTTTTATTTTTTGTTTTGTTTCATGTTCATATTATGTGTTTTCACCCAGTTGACTCCAGTTAATAACAGTTCACCCAGTTAATAGCCACTTTTTATGCGCGAAAAACGGGTGATCTTTCTATCTCGTGATCAGCTTAGTATCTTTCTGTAAGTTTTTTTCTTCTTAATTAAACGTTTAAAATACATGAATTTCATAAAGACAACACACGTTTCGAACAGAAAAAAATCATATTCTGTTCTCTTCCTGGTATGTATAACAGATCAGCAGGTCTTATTTTCCCAATTGCTTTTTTCCACTGTATTTATCATAATGGCTAGCCAATGTCCTCTCTTAGCTAGGTAATGTTACTTGTGGATGTGCTTCTGCGTTGCGTAGAAGCACATGTATCCATAGAAAGTGTATTATACTACTATTTGAGCTACAGTACATAAAAATAATTATATCGTTATTAATTTCTTTAGGTACGTGATTCCATATTATATTCCCTATTAATCAAATTCTAAAAGTATGCTTTTGTTTACTCCGATAACGAGCACATTCACAGAAAATGTGAATATCTTATGACTTTTCACAAAGTATATAAAGTTAAGATGGTCAGAAGGAGCATGTAAAAACGTTTCCGAAACGTGGTAAAATCTTACTACATGTAAGACTTTGATGCTTAAAATGTTTAGGAAGAAAGTGGAATACTGGTGTGTATTTTTTCTTTAAACTACCAATACCAGCCATATACAGTTTACACTATATGTTTATGTTCCTAAATTAATATAGTTTATGGTGGTGTATCGTGGTTGTAGAGGTTTGATGGGTTTACTGAGACAATTATTAATTGTAGCAGTAATCACGAGGTTGTTCTTTGTGGCTTTTAGAAAATCAATCGTCAGAACAACTAACAACGCACACACACGGGTTCAATACACGAGATACATTTATTAACATAAATTGTGCACCAAACATATACTAGTCTGCCTGGATATGAGCGGCAGACCTTACTGTGAGGGTTATCAATATACAAGGTATATAATCTCGAAGAGATGCAAACACAAAGATACACAGCAGAGAATATATGTCAATATATATCGTTCGGTTACCAAATCGCTAATCAGTGTTATTACCCACTGTTACTCTAAACTCGGAAGTAAATACATTACTCATGAATTAAATTGATAACAACTTTTTTTGAGGTACAACTGAATTCTCGAGACAGAATGTAGAACATGGGGTTTACTTATCCACTGTGTATGGATTTGGAATCTCCCGGCACGAACACCAAACCAGCTGACAAGCTCTGTTGCAGCCTCTGTTCCAGCAGTTGTCCAATGGGCGTTGTCCCGGCGTCCTCTGGCTACCAGTCTGAATCCATCAAGAAGACAGGAATTCTAATATTGCCGTCTTGTGTACAAAATATTTGTTCAGCTCTAACGTCTGTGTGCGTTGACAAGGCATCTCAAAAGGAGGTATTAAATAAGAAAATGATCCTTTCTGTTACCATTCCTGTGGTTGGAGCGTTGTTTCACCCTTTTACGTTCTACAATATTTACAGACAAGGTTTTATCACTGGAGTTGTACAGAACAAGTGTGCATCAGTCCATGAAAATCATCAGTACTGCTGTTTTTCTATGCATAGTTTAATCAAGAGCACTTAAAAGATGCAAAAGATGGATTGTGGTCTGTGAGCACCTGCACATCTTCGGAAGTTCTCTATGTCGGGGGTGTAGCTTAGTGGTAGAGTGCTTGTCTTACATGTATGAGGTCCCAGGTTCAATCCCTAGCATCTTCAAGTGCTTTATGTTACTGTGCTCACATCGCAGTCTTCTGTCAAGTGAGAACTCTTTGCTCGTGTTCATAGAGAGCCAGGTTTACACAATTAAACTCGAAGTGCTACAGTGTTCTCTGCAGTTTTAGATGTACCTCCAAAGCATTTAGTTCTGTTAACTACCAAAGAATGTGAACTAATTTAAAGTCACATTCAGGAAATCCAGAGAACGTCTTCACACTTGTCGTGGCTGTTGCAGAAAAACCTCACCCGGGATTTCCTGAGAGATCATTCACCGAGCGAGTCCTCCCTCTGGATTCCGCACTGAGCTGAAAGCTGCGCGAATTCCTCACTGCGTGTCCTGTACTGTGTAGCACAGTGAGAAGAATGCCTTGAGTTCTTTTCCGTATGTGAAGGAAAATGCAAAAGAGCATGAAAAGTATTGATGGAATAAAATATCCATGGTACAACTCGAGAAAGAACTGACGGACAAAACAATGCCATTTGATGATTACAAGAGAAACACAACCGTCCGAATATGGGCTTGGATCCTGAACGCTTGTGTTAAAAGACAAAGCAAAGGATATAACCTGTAAATGTCTTCATGTCTTACAGTTTATGAAATAACACAATTTCTTACTTTCTTGATAATTTCTTACTATTGATAGATGCTTTTTTTAATTTTAACAGAATCACAATTACAGAAATTTGGGGTTAAACTGTTATTCACATATTCTAACGAAGAGAAACGTTAGTGTCTTCCGGTGTGTGAGCCCATTTCTCAAATAAGAAAAAAATAAGTTATATAAATTGAATTATTCTATTTTGTAGGCTTGCATAGTCTTATTCATATTTCAGTTAAACCTTTTCTTCTGTAGTAATTTCATTTGATATTGTATTAGTCCTGATTTACAATTTTTGGACATGGTTCATCTTAAATCATTTGTATTTAGTTTCAGTTTTGGAAAATCGTGCCCAGAAGCTACTAAAACTGGTAATGTTTGCATAATGTGTAATGCAATAGTAGCATTTTGGGTGGGAAAACAAAAGGTATTTCTTGGTATTAATCCTAACACTTCATAAGCGGTGTTCGAGGATTTCTCGCTTCAGATAAAGCTGTCACTACATCATAGATTTTTACTCAATCAATATCAGCAGTGTTATCGCTACCGAACGCTAAATATAGATCCTGGCAATACTAAGGAAGCAATCAATTTATACATTTTGATCATTGATATTGAGGAATAATATTATACAAATTGTGGTTTTCTGTTAATTGCCAATTTTATTGTAATTACATCTTCGTTTACAGATGTCTTGCATGTATCACAAGGTATAATAGTCGCCGTGTGTCCTCAGCTAAAATGTTTTAAAAAGTACAACAAAAGTACAATATGCTTAACAACATTTATGGTTATATCTATATTAAAATGAAGGTAAATATACCAAGATATTAAAAAAACAATTGTACAGTCCTAATCTCATAATGCTTGTGAAGTTTTCCAATAAATCTGAACTGTAATTTTGAAATATTATTGCTGAGAATGGAAAGAGAATACAAAGATCAAAATCAACGAGTGAAAATACGAAAGTAGTTCATTAAACTGAGTTTCTTCCCTGAAATGATTTGATTTGCTTGCAAAGTACTGAGCAGCTTTGAAAGGATCGCGGGAATCAAATATACAGATGGGTTCAGAGTGTGCTTTCCAACTTTTGTTTAACATTTGTCTTTGATAGGGCAGAGTCGTCTTCACAATCTGGGTTACATAAACAGGAGTGACATCAGTACAAAACAGCTTTCCTTCTTGGGGAACAACAGTTGTGTTCCATATTTCTAACTATTTTGGTTTCTGTGGTTATAGCTGTGACCTTGTGGCGCAAATGTAGCATGCCTGACTCCACATCAGAAGGCTGTGTGTTCAAATTATGTTTTTAGTTTTGAAATGCTGAAATGCTTTTAGTTTTTCAGGTTCTGCTCGTCCTGAACACGGAATTCACACCATGTAGTTGAGTTCTATCTGTACACCACATAGATAATCTAAACAAAATAGAGCCCTACTGGACATACAGTTAGGATCTCCCACAGTGAATACCCTTGAACACAAGAGAGAAGGCACAGTTCACATCTGCGAAACATCACATCTGTCTTTAGAGACAGCTACATCAGAGAATGGAATCCCGGAAGTTTCAAATAACTTCTTTTAATACAGGTTCAAGCAAACCTGAAAGTTAGGGAGTTTCTGGACACTTTTGTTTTATTAAAAAGTGTCTGAAGCCTGAAAATGTAATTTGAAAAAAAAACGCTATTGGACATTAGCAGGTACTTTTTGTAACGATTTGCTATTTCATGCTGGAAAACAGAGGAAACAGACCCAATGTTTGCTTTCAGGTGCGGTTCATTACATAATAGACATCTATTACTGAGGAGCTTGAATAAAATTTACACAAGCAAGGTAGAAGTCGAACCTACAATCTTATGATCTAAAATCAGATGTGTTATTTATTAAACTGCTGGTATTTCACATAACCTGAATTCCCCCATAGTGTGCTCAGCGTCGCTACTAGTAATATAACGCCCTGTCTAAAATTTCAAAGTGAGAAACATGTGTTTTCTGATTTTTTATGAGTTTTAAAATATAATCTCTTTAAATCAGACAAAGGGTTTATGTTTCGCACTGAAATTCCAATTGATTGAGAATTCAAAGAAAGACTGTTTTCTTCCACAACACCGTATATTTATCACATCCACCAGACTCTTCAACTTCTCCAGACCTTGCTGGGTGAGCATTTGCTCCTATAAATCAGGTCACGTATCATGTTAAATCACTTCTTCTCAACACAACATTTCCCGGTCCACGTTTTCTCTATGAAAAAAAGACATTTTTCCCTTGCACGATTTCTCATTTTTTATCAAAGCGGACAGAAATAAAAAAGAAGAAGAAATAGTGTTGCAAAAGAACTCTGTTGCCCTTGGGAGATGTCAAACGCATTGGACATGAAAAATGCCAGATAAAAGCCAATTCTCTTAGTTTCTCGTTGTCGGGGCTGCTACTGTATGTAAAAGAGGCCATTTGCTCTGAGAGCAGGTTCAGCGCTTTCTGAATGCAGATGTCTCAGAGCGATGTGTCCAAGTGGCTGTAAAAGGGGTTGGATGTCATGTCACCGTAGCTTAGTTGTGTCACGACCACCAGGCAGTCAAGACCAAAGCGTAAGCGAGCTAATCAGACCCAGCAGCGGGTGATTATTAACAAACGCCGCCGCACGAGTTAAACCACCTGCGCACACTCATTGCGGTGCGCACTGCTATTTAAACCATCTTCACCTGCTTCCCACTGCTCGGTATTGAGTCTACTCCTTGAGAGCTCTACCTGGCGGTTTTCCCCGTACCTCGTTTATTCTGGATTTTGGATTCCCCTTCTGCCTTTTCGACTTTGCACCTCGCCTCTCGACTCGGACTGTCTGCTACCGGTGAACTTCCTGGATTACGACTTGCCTTTCGCCTTTTGACTACGACCTTGCCTCTCGTTCTGGTTTGTTCGCCTGCCTCATCTATCACCCGTGCCTGCGTCTGCACAGGATCCGTGTATCTTCTCACCAGGGATTCCTAACAAGTTGGTTAAAGTCCCTCTTTATTAAACAAAAGAACTGCGGTTTGAATCCCAGCTGTGTATTTCTTCCTATCTTGTAGTACAGAACGTACCATTTTGGGCACTCACAAAGGGCTTGACTTCGTTAAATGCATGTGTTCATTTCCTTTCTGGAAAACTTGTTTTTGATTAAATTCACACAGCTTGCGAAACATGAAATTCAGTTCTTGGTGATCAGTGCAGAAGAAATATTACCGGCCGGCAAAAAGAACGGTAAGAGATTTTTTTTTTGGGGGGATTCGAGAAAATTCTCCACCAGTCAGTGTCTGTGGCCCGATCGGTTAGTGCATTTGGTTGTTATCCAAAAGGTTGGTGGTTCAAGTCCAACCAGGGATGGGTTTCTTTTGTGATGTAAACATTGTTTTCGCATAGGTCGATTGGATTTTTGAGCTAAACCATAGCTATTTTAATATTTGTAGAAAATGCGACTGTTCAACACGTGTCAAAAATGTCCAATAATGCCCAACATCGCAACTCCCCAGAAAACCATATTCACCCAAGAAAAATGATCGTTGAATCGTCATTTATACTCCCGTCACATCCTCTGCTGAAATATTTTAAAAATACAATGCAGATTTGTTTGAGAACTTGACAAGCATTGTTTTGTTAGCACTGTGCAGTTGGATTTTAATATTTTGACATTTACCTTAATTTTAAACTGTAAACACTGTACAATCTATTGTAATTGTGTTGTAATATTAAAATGTTAGCTGAGGATGCAAAGGGGTGAAAGGGAAAGGCCAGAGGGTACAGTAACAACAAGGTTAGGATTGGTGGAGGTGTTGATGGTTTTTCTCTGTAGAGGATGATTGAGTTTTTTATCCTTCTCTGAAGTGAGAAACTGGAAGAGTTGGGAGTTGAGAGATCTGATGAGGTTAGTTATAAAAGGAAGTTGATGTGGAGCTGTTAGCTGTAAGAATTCCTTAATGTCTTTGATGTTGTCATCAAAGAAACTGCAGTCAGCAAAGCTAAAAAGAAATGTATCTTTGCATACTGCCCTGTCTTTCTAACACCTGAAGAAGGCTCCACGGCCAACACGTTGTTTCCTTTCTTCTCTTTTCAGCATGGAATAACCTTTTACTTGTTCCTTTGCAGCCTACGCATGCTGACGCAGCTACTCACCTGATATTTAACATTCCTATAATCACAAATATGAATGTCCACTGTGGGTATTTTTTCCATGGTTATTTATTCTGTCATTGAAGCATATTTTGTCATACCGAAGTGTCATAATCACTGAAATTTTTTTTTTTATTTAGAAAGTAAGAAAATGATAAATCACTATGAATTGCATTTAGCCTGTACTGATCTAGATTTTCTATATACTTTAACATGCCATGTTCACAATGTCACAACTGAAATGCAACAGTGAAGTGTTGTAATGTACATAGTGTCGGAACATTGAGATGTTTTGGTAATGAGGAAGGAGGGACATGCCATGTTCACAGGGTCATATTTAAAAAAAAATGGCACAGTAAAATTTCCTAAAGTTCAGAATTTTGATAGTCTGTTCCATTGTCTCTCACACCTCAATGTCAGACTTTTTAGATATTTTTATAACCAGGGGGTAGGTTTATAGCAAGAAGCAGAAAGTGCCATCACCTGTTGCTCATCCTCAGTTAACCATATATTCTCATATGCCATGTTCTAAATGTCCCATTTATATTAGAATTTCTTGTAAAATGCAAGATTTTAAGACTTTTTATGATCAGAAGGTAAGGTCGTGGTAAATATGCAGAAAGTGCCTGTGAACTTATGTTTTGCCTTTGTCTTATTTACTTATTGTGTTTGTGTTATTGTGAGTTTTGAAAATTGGTTTACAATTTTCTGAAATGTGTTTCACACAAAAATTCTATTTGGATATTCACTACTTACATATTCCCCTTTGCTGAGGATAAATACAGTAATCCATCCCGATTAGTACTTTTAAAAATTACTGTAAAGAGCCATCTACAGGTGAAAGGCGGCATAACATCACAGCAGCAGCATTTAAGGCAGAAGAAGCTGGCGAATAAGAAGCCAGATTCAGCTTCGTTAATGCAATACCATTGGGTGAGGTGGAAAAATATTTCTTGCTCTGAATCCTAACATTTGTATAGGAGGTGTTCTAGTACTTCTTGCCTCAGATAAAACTACCAATACACTTATTTCTACTCCATCAATAGCAGCAGTGTTATCGGTACTGAGTCCTAAATGTACTGTATATCTAGATATATCTATATCTATGCTCCTGCTCGCTTGACACTCAGTCTCTATGCCTGGGCTCGTTGAATCTCTGTCCAAGTCTTTTGGATCTTAATGACTATATGACCAAAAAATAATTTCAGGTTTACAAATTTGACACCTACTCAATTCAGAGTGCACATGTTTCTTGTTACAGAGGGGAAAAAATGCACATGAAATTTCTCATGCTCACCTATAAGGCTCTGCATGGCTTGGCACCTCAGTACCTGTCTGAACTATTATCGCCCTACTCCCCACCTCGCAACCTTCTCTCTTCTAATTCTGCTCTCCTAACTGTTCCCCAAGCCCATCTACATTCTGTGGGTGACAGGGCCTTCTCCTGTTATGCCCCAAGCCCTGGAACTCTCTCCCCAAGGATATCACAGAGTCACCTTCTCTAAACTACTTCAAATCCAGACTCAAAACCCTCTTCTTTAGAAAAGCCTTTACTGAACTGGTTCCATTCTTCACCCCTCTGCTTTTCTTAGTACCACCATCCACGGTCTCCTCTATATATTGTAATTGTGTTTTATCTTGTGTATTTTTATTTATTGTTGTTGTCATTCTGTAAAGAGCTTTGAGAAGCCACCTTTTAAGGCTCTATCCGCATGTACCCCATGTATTAAGAAAACCCCCATATTAAAAAAAAATCATAAAAAAGAAAGAACACTTTCACAACCCAAGCTGTTTTTAAAAAGCTGTTGAGTTAAGAATAGGAATTTTCATGCAGAATGAAAACAGGAAATAAAGGGTTTCAGAAATAAAACGAAGCTTTATTCCCGTGCTGACAGTCTGGGTAATTGGAAACTGCTGATCTGCTTCCTATGGTCATATATGGGTTTTTCGCATGAAACTCTATTGAGCAGTATTTCTGCGTTGTGAACGTATGTATGTATACAGCGGTCCCCCAGTGTTCCAGATGGTGCGTAATTGCGCATCAATCAAAACCCCGACTGTCAGAAAAGGATAATTAGCTCACTGATATGTTTATGGAGGGGTTGTGAAAATTTTCAAAGTCGTGGTCTTTAAAATGCATTTGGTTTGAAGGCGTTCTGTGTTATATGATATGTGATATGGCACAAGAATATTCGTGTGTGGAATAAAAAGACAAACTGAAGGCTGTGAGAACATTCACAATGTACTTTATACACAAAACAATTGTATATACAAAGCAATTGTTTCATAAAAACGCTACAGGCATGCCAAAATCGTTTTCGAACTTCAAGCTAACTTTACCCCGGTCAAAGTGATGAAGACACAGACATTTAATGAAAACGAATTTGATTCACTTAAGGCTCTGCTCTTTTGTTGTGATGTCATTTTAATTAATGTTAGCTGTGATTAGGTGTCGTTTTTGTCTCTTTTAACTTAAGAGTTAAAGAGTTTAAGAGTCTGCTCCTTTCTTCCTGGTATAGAAACAACATGTTCCATGTTTACAACCACCACTATAAATTATTTGTTCAGCTCTAACACCTGTCTGCGTTGACAAGGCATCTCAAAATGACATATTAAATTAGAACACGATCCTTCTGGTTACCATTCCTGTGGTTGGAGCGTTGTTTCACCCTTTTTCGTTCTTCAACAATATTTACAGACAGGGCTTTATCACTGGAGTTGTACAGAAGAAGTGTGCATCGGTCCATGAAAATCATCAGTACTGCTGTTGTTCTATGCATAGTTTAACCGAGAGCACTTAAAAGATGCAAAAAGCTTTCAAAGAAAACAGAATTAAAAGACAGCAGAGTAAGGAGGTAAAAAAGCACTTCCCCGTCGAGGAATTAACCACTGTCGCCCGTGTGACTGGATATAAAAATAACTGATTCGTTTTTGCCCAGTCTCTGGAAGCTTCAATGCGATTATTTTTCCTTCCTTATTTCTTCATTCCCATGAATTTACTCTGTAGTAGAGGAAACACGAAAGTGGGAAATTGCAGGCATTCTCCCTGAGCACACACCAGTGGGGATGTAGCTCAGTGGTAGAGCGCATGCTTTGCATGTATGAGGTCCCGGGTTCAATCCCTGGCATCTCCATGTGCTTTACATTATTGTGCTCACATCGCAATCTTCTGTTGAGTGAGAACTCTTTGTCGGTGTTCATAGAGAGCCAGGTTTACACAATTAAGTTCAGTCACACACAAAGTGCTACAGTGTTGCTCTGCTGTTTTAAATGTACCTCCAAAGCATTTAGTTCTGTTAACTACCAAATGATTTGAACTAATTTAACGTCATATTCAGGAAATCCAGAGAACGTCTCCACACTTGTCGTGGCTGTTGAAGAAATCACCTGTTAAATCTCACCCGGGATTTCTTGAGAAATCATTCAGCGAGTGAGTCCTCCCTCTGGACTCCGCACTAAACTGAAAGCTGCGCGAATTCCTCACTGCGTGTCCTGTACTGTTACAGGTGCTGTCGTGTAGATGTGGAGCACAGCCATAAGGACACTTTGAACTTTTTCCATATGTGAAGGAAAAGGCAAAAGAGCATGAATAGTATTAATCGTTTAAAATATCCATGGTACAACTTGAGAAAGTACTGAAGGACTAAACAACAACTTTTGATGATTACAAGAGATTCAAGAAACACAACCATCCACACACGGGGTTGGATCCTGAACGCTTAAGTTAAGACAAAGCGAAGGATACGAACTGTAAACTCTCTTCACGTCTTACCGTTTGTGAAATAAAACAATTTCTTACTTTCTTAATAATTTCTTACTGCTGATAGACGATTTATTGCATTTTAACAAAATCACAATTACAAACATTTTGGGTTAAACTGTTATTCACACACTCTAACGAAGATAAACGTTAGTGTCTTCCGGTGTGTGAGCCCATTTCTAATAAGAATAAAAAATAAGTTATATAAATTGAATTGTTCTACTTTTTATACTTACATAGTCTTATTAATATTTCAGTTAAATATTTTCTTCTGTAGTAATACAAGTCTCGATTTACCATTTTTGGACATTGTGCATCTTAAATAATTTTATTAGTTTCGGTTTTGGAAAATCGCGCCTAGAAGCTACCAAAACTGGTAATGTTCACAAGATGTGTAATGCAATAGCAGCCTTCTGGGTGGAAAACAAAAAGTATTTCTTGGTATGAATCCTAGCTCATTTATAGGCGGCATTCTAGGACTTCTCGCTTCAGAAATCCTGTCAACGCATCGTACGTTTCTACTCCACTCGTACGTTTCTACTCCATCAATATCAGCAGTGTTATCACTACCAAACGCTAAGAATAGATCCTGGCAATCCTTCGTGAGATCTTCGTTGGAAAATTGTTTATTTTTTTTAAAACAAATATTTTCAATACCATCCAAAAAGTCAAAAGTTTCAATTGCATGCAACTGATGAGATCTCTTTTCGATGAAAGTTATAAGTACATCCAAAACACGTTTCTTGTGGATCCAGAAGAGGATCATTATGAGGCTCAAAACATGCCTGTCTCTTCTTTTTTTGAGGACGAATTGATTATTGAGGTGTAATCATTGGTTCAAAACCCAAATCATCTGGTATCGCTGTTGTTTCTTTGATAGTTTCTTCAAATCCTTCAATTGATCTTCCATATCGAGGGATAATATCATACAAGTTGTGGTTTTCTTTTAATCACCAATTTTATTAAAATGTCACCTTCTTTTACAGATGTCTTGCATGTTTCACAAGATATAACAGTCCTTGCATCTTCAGGTAAAATGTTTTAAAAAGTACAACAAAAGTACAATATACTGAACAGCATTTATGCTTACATGTATATTAAAATGAAGGTACATATACCAAGATATTAAAATACAATTGTACAGATTTGTGAAGTTTTCCACCAAATCTGCAGTGTAATTTTGAAGTATTATAGCTGAGAATGCAAGGTGAGTATGAAGATCAAATTCAATGAGTGAAAATGATTTTCTTGGAAGTTGCCGATGTTGGTCATTATTGATCATTCCAGGTGATATTGACTTAGGTACTCAAATGTTTACTTGTTGTAGCTTGAAATGTGCAAAACACTCACATTTCTTTCAAATATGAAGATGTTTTACTGTATCTAGTGCTCTGTACTGGTCAATCTGGGTGCTATAAAATACCTATGGTTTGAGGTGCAGTATAAAGTGAATATTGGGGTGTCTCTAGTGCTGTGGGATGCTGCGTTTTAAATTGAGCAGCTCCTGAAGGCAGGACAAGGAGTCTTAGATAGATAGATGCAATTTCTTCTCATTGGATCAATAAAGTATCTATCTTAACCTTTTGATTTGAAGGGAATGTAAATAACAGCCAGGTTGTCTCTTTGGTTGTGTTGTATCTGGTTCTGTCGACAGTGCCTTTTGTTCCTTGTGTGGATTAAATCATACTTATGAATTGATCACAAACATTTAGGCATTCTCTCCTTCTGGGGTTGATTTTATCATTGTGAGTGGCCAAAGGTTCCTTATATATTTAATTAAAAGTCTTTAATTGTACAAAATTAAGAAATTACAAATGAATGACAAAATGGTTTTAAAAAGTTTATTTTTAAAAAGGAAACGTTAAGAAAATGTCTATACATTTCTGCACATCAGAAATCTTACATTCAGAATTCTATATCAATTAATAGTTTCATTTCAGAAACATATCATATTGTACAAGAAAAAAAGACTGAATGGAATAGGGAACTTTAAGGTCTCCCTGTTTTAAAACACAAACTGCAGGTCCTGTAGACAAAGTCAATGAGGACAGTGACTCACTTGTCAGAGCTCTCAGGTGACAGACAGTGTCAGTGTGGAAGCAGTGGAGTGAAGTGGACTCAGGTCACAGACAGTCTCAGTGCTCAGAACTGTTGTAAGACTGTGTGACTCTGTTGGTGAAGCTCTTCTGTGTCTAGACCTGCTGGAGGAGGTTCTCCCAGACAGCTCTGTCAGTCTCACAGCGCCCATCCTCTCCCTGAGACTCGTCCCCAACATCATCGTAGTCAGTCCTAGCAGGGGCAGGGGCTCCTTCTTCAGAGGGCAGTGTGGGCAGGACCCTGTCCACTCCAGGGCCAGGCTGGAGGACACCTGACAGAGAGACAGACTCATGATTTGTCAAATGAGCCAGTTATTGAAATAATATTGTTACATATTAGGATTATGAAAATTGTGAATAACAAAAATGACTGAGTAGATAAATTAAAAAATAAATTAATCATAACCCCCTACTTTTAAAGATTTTGCCAAGAATATACCCAAGCATTTGGTATAGTTAAAGGCACATAAGAGATTTGTTAATTAAATATTTGTTATTAACAACACTACACACACGAAATTACACACAACATAAATATACAGCACACAATTACAAATTTGCTAACAAGGTGTTTTAGACACCTACATCCTAACCACCCAGAAAATCCTCAAACTGCTACCAAGTATTCAGCTTTTACAGAACACCTTTATGAAAGAAAGAGAAACCAAACCTTCTAAACCTAAGATATTACAACTTCAGTTAAATCTCTCTTTGTGAACCCAATTGTTACAAAATGAATGGGAGCCTATCTCCCTGTTCTAAAGATGCTCCCACTAGCCAGGAGAGGCACTCTTTAACTAAGGGATTCTCTAAATAAGAAATAAAAGTTTCTAAAAACAACAGAAAGGCAAGCTCTCTTTATGAGGGTCAAAGACTAAACTCCAGTCTGGTCTTTCCAGTTGATCTGGACAAGTAGTAGAAGCAAGAAGTAGCTCTCGCCTTCTATCATTCCTGGACAGTTGATTGACAATCATTTACCCAGAACTTTATGGTTGCTTTGATCTCTGAATCTCACACCTCAGCATCTCAGCAAACATCGCCTTGCTTTGCAGCCACTAGCCATGTACTGTAATTGGAATTGGAATTGATGACATTACCCAGGTGTACCTAGATTTTTTAAAACACTTACATAGTCACAATAGTGTAGTGAATGGGGATTTTAATTTTCTGTAACAATAAGAAATTATAGCAGTATATTTTGAGAGTACTTGTAGACTTTTAGAAACTAATCAAACATAATTATCTATAGTCTCACTCATGTATTCTAACCATACAAAATACAATTTATTGATATAATCATAATTTGCATAACAAACAATAAGCATAATAGAACATACTGTATCTGAGAAGTACTCTGCTTTGATATCAATGGCTATTAGTGGACTAACAGTTATAGTATACAGAATAGATGTAACAATATTGTACTCAAAAAGCGTTTAATAGGTTTTTTAAATTAAATTGTATCTTTTTGGAAGAATTGATGATTCAGTGTAGAATTCACTTATACTTATGAAGTATCAATGCTCTAAAACCACAGTGAGGAAGACCTAGTAATTTCTGAGCCTAGTAATTCTCTCTGCAGTCAGAGAACAGAATTCCTGGTCTTCGGGAATCTAAAGCTTTGTTCTGCCCAGACCTCATTCACTCATCATTAATCAGCTGCTGATCAATTTAAATCAATTTAAATCTGATTGGCTAGGTGTGTCAGTAGGTGGGTTTCAGTGACACTGTGATCTTTGTGATCTAACTTTGTACAATTCAGGTCACTCAGTCTTTATTGGCTGTTATTGATCCTTGTAGGACATGATAGAGTGAAGCTACCGCTACTTCAAAATGCCTGATTCCCCCCTGTCTTGGATGACAGTGCAACAGAGATGGATTACTTGAGGTTATCTTTCCCATCCCTGAACTACCTAACCCACACTGAGCCCCCTGGCTGTAGCCCCTTTTACCTGAAGTGGGGTCTTCCTCACTGCTGAACACATCACTGTACCCAGAGGTTGTCTCATCAGAGAGGAGTCTCCCTGTGAACAGAAGAGCAGGTCAGTAATGGCTCTGTCATTCTGACACAGACTGACCTGTCAGAGACCTTTTCTCTTCCAGGTAGTGTTTATTTGCAGATATGAAATTAGGTTGAGACTAATTTCTAATGACAAAGGCTACTGTGGGCTGGTACTGGGGGTACTCCTTAGTCTTTTTTATAATAACTCACCTGACACAGTGTCTGGACTCTGGGGCACAGTGATGGCATCATCATAGTACTCAGGGGCCTCTTCTTTCACAGAGGACATCAGCTTTCCTAAAGCACACAGAGCACAGCTTCACTGTCACACATCAGCACACTGAGTTATCTAGAGCGCAGGACTGCTGGAGCTCATCAGAACACACTGATTAACTGAACATCACACAGGATCTAAAACTCCAGGCTCTAAGTACAGGAGATCAGGGGGAACCTGATTTCCAGTCCTATTCACAACTGTAATAAATGTAAAACAATTCCTAGATTTTCAAATAAGATGTTGAAGGAAAACAAGGCAGAGAAAGTTTGGCTGTATTTGGACAGTGAGGGTGGTGATGTGAACCCTATGAGATACTGAAGAGGAGCCGGACACTGGCAGCAGTGACCCAGAGTGAGTGTGCAGGGCTGAGATCACAGGGAGAGAGTCAGATTCATGTAACTGGTGCAGAGTAGTACAGACTCCGTATTCAGAGGCTGAGATCCAAGAAAGAGTAGAGAGATTCAGACTCTGTGGGATTGGTGCAGAGTTTCCCCATGTGATTGGACTGAAATAACCCACCTGACAAGGCATCTGGACTCTGAGGTACAGTTACAGCATCATCATAGTACTCTGGGATCTCTTCTTTCAGAGGAGTTATCGAGTCTCCTGAACCACACAGAGAGACAGAGAATTTACACTTCAGGACTCAGACTTACTTTGACCATAGAGCTGCAAAGTAATTGGAAAGTGTGATTTTAAATGTTTTATGGTGTATAGTTAAGCCAAAACTCTAGGGTCGCTGATTTATCTGATCTGAAAGGCAGCATGCTGTTCCGCAGTCTCCTTTTCTATCAAAACCAATGGGAGCAGCACCCTGTTTACCACCCCAGTATTGACCAGGTCTAGTTTTGCTCAGCATCTATGATTTGCTGAGATAATGCTAGTGTGAGGCAACACTGAAAAACAGACTTTATAAAGTATCAAACACGTGTGGTTATATTTATATAATTCAGGATTTTCTACATAAGTTCTCTAAATGTTAGCGTGGTTTGAGGTGAGAGTGAGTACTGAACTGAAGACCTCCTCACTCCCACACTGAGCCCCCTGACTCAACCTCCCCTCACCTGGTACTGGGTCTCCCTCACTGTCCTCCACATCATCATATCCAGAGGGCAGCTCATCAGAGAGGAATCTCCCTGTGAACAGGAGGACAGATCAGTATTACCTGCAGTCAGACAGCAGCCTCACTGTCCTCTACTGGAAGAGAAGCCAGTGTGTGAGTTTGTGTTTATAAGGCAGATCCAGAATCGTGCTGTGTTGATTTTCTTCACTTAGTTTGACACCAGTTGAGAAAAAACCCTACAGGTTTAAAACTAAAAAATACCCTTTTTGTCAGAAACCAGTTGAGTGAGATTTTCTACAAGTGTAAGTCCTCAGATTTTCCTTAGAGGGTGGAGACTAATCACACCTGAAGACTGTCTCCACTCACCTCTCCTGGGGGCGCTGTAGGTTCCCTCTCTGGCAAGTTTGTACTCTATTTCCTCGTAGACGGCATCATGATTGGAGGCGAGTGCTCCCTTAGATAGGGCTGTGTGAGGAAACAGACACTCAGGGTTAACATGCAGGGAGAGGAGTACAAGATAAAAAATGTCACTCCTAAACCTATTTTGGACATTTGAGCACACAAATGTTATGATTCTGGATTTGCAAATTTCCTGATATCTCCACCTGTAATTGTTGCTAATCTTTTTCAAATAATCTTTCTTAAACTACAAATGGATTTCTCTACCCTATTAAAATTGCTCACATCCAGCACACCTTTAAATTAGACAGGTTTTACCTCAGGCAATTGTGATTTTAAAGCAGGTTTATTCCTCAAGGTAATTATGTAAATATAAGTTCCATGTGAGTGACAGAACTGACCACTAGAGGTCACTATGTGGATGGAGAGTTCCCTCCCTACCTTTCCTCAGCTTCCTGTTCTGGATCAGCTGCCCCACTAACAGAGCCAGCACCACGAAGAGCAGAGCCCCCAGCAGCAGGAGGACCAGGGGCGAGGCAGACAGGCCTCCCAGCGGCTGTGTCTGGGGTGTTGTCCTGGTTCTGCCTGAGAGAGGGGGAGACAATGGATGAACAGGGATCAGGAGAGGTGCTCTTGGGCTCATATATGCTTCGACAGATGGAATGTCCTGTTCTCCTCATGTTCCCATATGGGGCTATCATGGCTTCAGGGTGAACCCAAGATCAACGAAGAATAGTTAAGAATTCCAAATCTAAACCACCAGGACTGTCAGTAAATCAGTGATGAAAGAGAGGACACTAGCACTAGATCTACACCGGGAAACTGAAAACACTGATCTTCACAATGAGGGAGGAGAGGAGACACTACAGCAACACTGGGAATCTGAAGAGACAGAAAGACAGGAGTTATCAATGACAAGGAGGATTTATGTTCACCTGTAGCTGTTGTTGGACTGGCTGTTGTCTCTGACAAACCTGTAAAAGAGATAGGAGAGCTGTCAATATATTGCCTTTGGTTTTACAGCAGGTTATATCCACAGTGGTCTTAAAAAGAAAATCTTTACATTTGTTCCTTGAGGTCAAATCTAGGATTGCTGGATGAATGGTGTCTTGTTCGGAATTAAAGCTTAGTGTTGTTCACATACACAGGGCTACAAAACATCCCAATCTTGTGACTGATGATCTTAGTTGGATTAGTTAGATATAAAGCAGTGATAGAGTATGGGTGACATCAGTCTAACTTCTCCATTGATCTGCTACCTTGTTCATCTACAGTTCTAAGACTATCCTCACCTGTACAGGTAACCCCCGCATCCTCCTTGTGTCGACAGTCACTCTGATTCAGTCCAGAGTGACAGCAGTCCCACAGGTGAAGTTCACTGCCTGTGCAGTTCACCTCGTCCAGCCAGATGGCGCCGTTTCCTGGTCCGAATGAGGCCTCTATTGCTGCACTCACTGCATCCCCACAGCCCAGCTGTCTGCAGACCACCTGGGCATCCTGCAGGTCCCAGGAGTCGTCACAGACTGTCCCCCAGGAGCCCTCATACCGCAACTCCACCTGGCCAGAGCAGTTAGTGCCTCCAACCAGGCGCAGAGCCAGTGGGACTGAAAGTCAACAGAAAGGTTATTCAGTGTCATTAGATCTGTGACTGTAGATGAGAGCAGAGAGGTTACTGAGAGTTACTTCAGCTCAGTGACTGTAGTAGAGGTTAGTGAGGTATTGAGTGGCTCTAGAAGAGAGCTGTATGGTTACTGTTCCTCAGCTCAGGGCTGCAGTGTCTCTGACTGTTTTACACACTGAACTCACCTGGGCAGTGCTGCTGAGGCTGCTCTTCCTGAGGGGCTGGAGTGCTTCTGTCAGCTTCTTTTCTAGGACCTTCAAAGATTAATAGTCATATAAAAACATTATTATTATAAAATGAATAACAATGACATTGCTTTCATTTTTATACGTTTGGATATAAATTTATAATAATTCAATTGAAAGCTCTTATTATGTTCTGAACTTGGCAAAACACTAATCCACAGAGCTGCTCGAGATAAAGACAATCACTGCAGAGCTGTTTAAGAGGAAGGCAGCATTACTCTTCACTCTCTACCTGAGCAGGTGATATTAGCCACTTCTTGGTCTGTGCAGTCATTCTGACCCCAGGGGGAGGAGGGACACTGCCACAGGGAAGAGTCATGTTTGCGACAGGAGACAAAGTCCAGCCATTTGGGATCTGGGCTCAGCCTGGAGTTTGTCTCTCTGATGGTGCCCTTGTCTCCACAGCCCAGCTGTTTACAGATCACTGCGGCTGTGGAGTCAGTCATGCCGTTCTGACACACACTGCCCCAGGTGCCATTGTAGTAAACCTCTGCCTGTCCTGAACAGCCTGCAGACAGTCTCAGCAGAGTGTAATCTGTCAAGACAGCAGGGAAAGTTAAAGGAAACAAACCCTGACAAGACAGCCCAACGTTTCATTCTGAACTGGTAAGAAACAACTAGCAATGAAATGAAATGAACATGTAATGAAACAATGACAGCTGTACAATAACACAGTTGACATGAAGGTGACAGGCAGGACTGTGTGGTTCTGTTCATTCAGAACCTGGACAGTACATCACACAGAACTTTAAATCCCATTACATGATCAGGTTCTGACCCAAAACATCATTCTGATCAGCTTGGCTATTCAGCAGCAGCACAACTAAGAGACTGAGGCATGAAAGTAGAACTCTTGGCTCAGGATGAGCGGTGCAGCGTTATGAATGGAGAAAACGTGGCTCAGGGTGACATTTAACATTGTGTGGGTCATCAGGATCTGACCAGAAGCCATTCTTGGAACAAATCAAAATGAAACATTTGAGGCAGAAAATCATGAAAGATAATGGCCAAGACAAATACACCCAAACAGACAACAGGTCTTATTGATGTGAGAAGTTTAAAGTTTGGACCCTAGATTTTACTGGAGGACTGAGATGAATATATCCCCATTCACTAGTGGAGGGGAATTTCTCTTGAGTTTCTTTCTCTCTTTATTTATTTTTGCTGGGATGTGAATATGTGCATTCACAACTGTATCATAAATATAAATATTTATTTTAAAATTAATTCTGCATCCAGCTCAGTCTTTTCCTCAACAAGATGCATTTAAGCACTCCAGATGCAAACCATATCCACAATGTGGAATTCCAGTATGTGGATTATTTTATTTAGTTAACTTACTGAACACAAGATTCTCACATTCTCACAAGTCAAACATATTTAGGCACTCTAGATGCAAGCCATATCCACAATGTGGGATTAAAGAATCTGAATCATTGTAATTTTAATTATCTCCCCTACCTGAACACAGGATTCTCACATCCTCCTTGTGTCCACAGTCATGCCGTCCCCACCCTGCTGAGGGACACTCCCACAGAGACGACTCGTTCCCCAGACAGCCCACCTCGTCCAGCCAGATGGGTCCAGTTCCCTGGCTGAAGGAGGCCGGCACTGGGGCACTGAGGGCCGTCCCACACTGGAGCTGTCTGCACACCACCTGAGAGTCTGCCAGGTCCCAGGAGTCATCGCAGACTGTCCCCCAGGAACCATTGTGATATACCTCCAGCCTCCCAGCACAGTCACCTCCTGCACCAACCAGCCTGAGGGACAGCTGATCTAGGAGCAGAGAATTAGAGGTTAGGGGTCAGAGGTCAGTGCAGTACTAAGAGATCACCATGACCTGCTGTTACAAGTTGAAGATTATCTCGGCCCACTAGGCACAGCAGATACAGTTCAAGTACAATGTTTCTTGACTTTTGATTAATTTAATATATACTTATTGTAACAGATTGTTCATAAGCAGTATACCAGATAAGTTACTTTTCTGACCCACTGCTGGGCACAGAGACAATAGCTCCACCGGTGACAAATTGCAGTATTCAGATAGATGCGTTTGCTGTAGATCCCAAAGACCCTAGTGTGTTTGTGACACACAGAAAAAACTGCACACACACAGCTGTTGCCTCACTGACTGATCTGGGATTCCACTGAGCAACAGAGACATCAACACACACTGAGAGCCCTGGAGATACAGAACAGGGGCTAATTCATACCTGGTGTTTTGGAAAAGGGAACAGCTGAAGAAGGGAAACCTGTGAAACAAACAGAGAGAGAGAAAACAGACTGTGAACCATGTGTGAGAGGTGCAGTTTAGCACCAGAAATGAAACTAGAATTAAAACAGCACTGATGTGATTAAGACAGTCTTCAATCTCTCTTTACCTGCTCCAGGTGAATCTCTGGTCATATTTGAGTCTGTAAAACAGAAGAAAGGAGCTCATTTCTGTCCACAGGAGTGATGTTTCACCAGTGCAGGGTCAGCTGTGTGTGGGGCTCAACTGTACATAACATCTGTAATTATTGACTTTCTGAGACTCACTTTTTTTTCAGCCTCCTGTTAAATAGGGCTCCATTAATTAAACTAATTAAACAGTTCAGGTGTTAATTACGGGATACTGAGATCCAATACTTTCTTTCATTTTTAGGACAGTGATCTCAATATAAATGTAAAACAGATTTATGTCCACAGTGAATTGTTGTACCTAATCATCTGAAAAAAAATGACAATGAAAATGATTACCCCTTTAGTTAATATTTGAGTTATATATGATATGATTCAAATATGCTCACATGCTTTAAGGAATATATTTTTACTGGCAGCGTGTAACAGAGCAGGTATTCAGTAAATCATGAAGACAGTGTGCTGCTGTGTGTAAGCACATGATTTTTAAACATAATTCTCACCAGAGCAGATGACTCCTGCGTCCTGTCCATGAGAGCACCCTGCTCTCCCCCATGTAGAGACAGCGCAGTGTGAGAGACGGCTCTCATTGCCCCGGCACTCAAACACATCAGCCCTTACTGGTCCACTGCCCTGTCCAAACCAGGCCTGTCCTGGTGCTGCTACAGCCTCCCCACAGTCCAGCTGCTGACAGAGAACACTGGCATCTCTCAGGTCCCAGTACAGGTCACACACTGTCCCCCAGTCCTTGAAGAGCCACTGTAACTCCACTCGGCCAGAGCCGTTCGCCAGCCTGAACCCTGTGTATCCTGCAGATAGGAGAGAACTTCACCAGCATGACACCACAGCAGGCTACAAGAAATACAACAAATTAAAGTACCAATACAGTGAAAAAAACTATAAGATTCAGCACATAGTGAGTGAGAAACCAATAGCAGGCATATAATAAGAACAGATATTGTGATGCCATAAGTGATTGTTTCCTCAAAGGGTGCTACTTTCCCTGGGGACTCATTTTTCAAAGTTTTCCCCATACGTAAGATAACGATGTGCAGCTCATAGGAGACAATTAGCACCCTGCTCTAGGCCACATGAAACCAGGAAGGATTTGGAGAAGACAGAAAAATTCCCCGATAATTGCCTCAGCCTGGCACATATTGAAATAAAGTATTAATAAATCATCCCCAAGATGAAAGTTTTCACTTACATTTTTCATCTCTACAATTCCAGTCTTAGGCCTGAAGAATAGCGTTGATATTTCTGTAACAGTCCTTGCCATCACACTGGCTGTTTACCTTACTTTTCCTAGCTTCATCAGTGAGCAGCTTTGTTACAATTGAAAAATCTACCTACTACCTGCTAACTGTACTTTTTTCCCCACACAGTCTGAGAGCTGAAGGATAGGTTTCTGATATTAAAACAGGCTTTGACACAGCATAGGCTGATAAGTTTTCCCAGCCTCAAGGCTGAAGGATAGTTTTGGCAATTGGACAGGCTGTAGATATACGTTTCACAAAACAGCCCAGGCAGCTATGTCTAGTGTGCCCGGTCCAGGTCATATACTGTAAGTTCCAGCTAATAAATCACTGTTTTAAATTAAGTCTGGTGTGTGGGGTGTGTGCTTGGGACCCTGCCTAGAACATGCCGATTGCGTGCTGCCCCACTCGACACTCCTCAGGAGATCACCCACTCTCCCCTGGAGATCACTCAGTCTACATCAGAGATCACCCAATCAAAATATGTATAATTTATGACTCTATAACAATTGTTTCCATGAGTGAAAACGTTGTGACAATCTTACCTGTACAAGTCAGACTTACAGCTCTACTCTGGGAGCAGCTGTGCTCTGGCCTGGCTGCAGTGGGGCAGTGCAGTAGTTTGGACTCTTGTCCTCTACACTGGAACTGCTTTGACCTGACTGCACCCTGGCCCTGTCCGTAATGAGCCCATCTGTGTATCACTGAAGGAGCCCCACAGTCCAGCTCCCGACAGACAACCTCTGAATCCTGCCAGTCAAAGTCAGAGTCGCACACTGAGGTCCAGGTGTTCTTGAGATTCACCTCCACTCTCCCAGAGCAGAGACTGTGTCCGTTCACCAGCCTCAGGAAACCTGCAATAGAGAACTACAGGCTGTCAGTCTCAGCAGGTAATCTCTCATAGTACAGCTCATTGCTCACTGTCACTGCACCTGGTGCCTGTGAGAATTAAACTTACTACCCTATGAAAATAAACCAACTTCATGTGAAAAAATAAATATAATAGATTCTCAATTTAAATCTTGACTTCTTAATGTTCCATTCATAAACAGATTTACACCTACAATTTGGCATAGAAAATTAAATTTTAGAAATACATACACTATTACAATCAATTGTACAATAATGCAGAGTGCTTTCAATAAGAATATAGATAATAGGATAGATATAGATAAAAAAAGTAGATAATAGGAAATAAATAAAAATGAAATGAAAGAGAGGAGAGTCAGAAGAAAATCTGAAAGGTCAACGTCAGATAGTTAAACCAAAACATATTTTAGGGCTGAATGTTTTTACTGAATGTAAAATTGATTGTTTTCCTCCAGAAATAATGTAGATACATGTACATCTAATAATTGTAGATGAATGTTAAACTCTGTTAAGATCAAAGACTCTAAATCATCAATCTCCACCTCTGTGCCCTAACATGTGCCTCTAAATAAGGTGTTCAGTGCATCATTACCTGTACGCTGGGGCAAATACAAGATATGAAAATCAGAGACACTAAATTAATCAGTTTGTGTAATACTACAAATCAAACTATCACCATAATTCCAGCTGTTCCACATGTTCATAGCAATAACCACAGTGCTGAAGATGCCACCTGTGGAACACATTCAACTGTACAATAAGTAAAAATAGAAACTGATCACGAATCCATCCATCCATTTTCAAACTGCTTCTTACAATTCATGATTCCCAGTGTAGCCAGGGATGTAGACTTAATAAATACAGAAGAAAAAAAACGGATCGATATCACCAAATTCACAGAAGCAGAATGGCATGTCATATACTCAAAGAAAAGATTCCCCATTGCCTGGCACTGCTGAAACAGGACTGTCTGACCTGGGCACTGACACACACTCTGGACAAGACCAGGACTGTCACAGCCTGGCACTGCTGGAGCAGGACTGTCTGACCTGGGCACTGACAGACAGTCTGGACAAGACCAGGACTGTCACAGCCTGACACTGCTGGAACAGGACAGTCAGACCTGGGCACTGACACACACTCTGGACAAGACCAGGACTGTCACAGTCTGGCACTGCTGGAGCAGGACTGTCTGACCTGGGCACTGACAGACGCTCTGGACACATCCAGGGTTGTGCTTCTCCACATGAAAGCAGATCTCAGAGAATGACACACTCTCATGGAGTTCAGCTCCACGTACGCACAGCTGGGTCTAGCAGTCAGCTCCTGGCTATGTTAGGGATTCGGTAAGAGAAACCGAAACCAGTGAATGAACCCACTTGGAGGAGCTGATAAAGCCTAGCCGTGATCCGAAGAAAGCCGTAGTCGAAGAAACGAGCCGAGAGTCCAGGGGAAGCCAGAGATCCAAACAGGGAACAAGTTAGCGAAGCCAAACTGTGATCCGAAACCGTAGACAATAGAGCAATCCGGGAGTCCAGGGGAAGCCAGAGATTCAAAACAGAGAGTGAGTACCGAAGCCAAGCCGTGATCCGAAAAACCGCTGTCAAAGGGGGAAAAAGCGTAATCCGAAAACCAAGAAAGACACAAAGCAGAAGAAGGAGTAGCGCAACTAGGAAGCTCGAAAGGAAAACCAATACTGAGCCAGGAGGTAGGAACAGACAGGTGTTTAAGTACAGGATAAGACGGGGGTGTAGTGGTGAATAAGTAAACTGATAGGTAAACTGATGGAGTAAGGTTACGCCTTCTTCTGTCTCCTCCGTTGCCGGGAGGCAGGGATCGGAACAGGCTACAGTGCATCACAAGAAAATACATGACCACCAGTGCCGTAAAGAAGTCAAAATATGGCAGAGCAGTTTAGATGTTAGATGTCTAGTCTGAAATATCAAACCTGAAATCATTAATTTACATAAATGAGCCAACAGAACTGTTTCTTCTCTATTTATATCAAAAGCTGCATTGGTTTCTTGGATTCTTAAATTCTGGGCTCATCAGAATCAGACCGACAGTCACTCCACCACCAAGGATCAGCCTTTTGGACAGCTGGTAGTGCAGCTGAACTCCACTACAGCACTGAGCCCCACAAGACCATTAAAAGACACCTGAGACTGTCCAGATCCACTGACACTGACACCAACATACCATTAAAACACACCTGAGACTGACCAGATCCACTGACACTGACACCAACATACCATTAAAACACACCTGAGACTGTCCAGATCCACTGACACTGACACCAACATACCATTTAAACACACCTGAGACTGACCAGATCCACTGACACTGACACCAAAATACCATTTAAACACACCTGAAACTGACCAGATCCACTGACACTGACACCAACATACCATTAAAACACACCTGAGACTGACCAGATCCACTGACACTGACACCAACACACCATTTAAATACACCTGAAACTGACCAGATCCACTGACACTGACACCAACATACCATTAAAACACACCTGAGACTGACCAGATCCACTGACACTGACACCAACATACCATTAAAACACACCTGAGACTGACCATATCCACTGACACTGACACCAATGTACCATTAAAACACACCTGAGACTGACCAGATCCACTGACACCGACACCAACACACCATTTAAACACACCTGAAACTGACCAGATCCACTGACACTGACACCAAAATACCATTTAAACACACCTGAAACTGACCAGATCCACTGACACTGACACCAACATACCATTAAAACACACCTGAAACTGACCAGATCCACTGACACTGACACCAACATACCATTTAAACACACCTGAAACTGACCAGATCCACTGACACTGACACCAACATACCATTTAAACACACCTGAAACTGACCAGATCCACTGACACTGACACCAAAATACCATTAAAACACCTGAAAATGAAAAGGCATTTCACCCAACAGCACAGTGGAACCACAGCAGATTGTCACTTCACCAGTGCTAAAACAGTAAAGACAAAGTGAAGTAGATACAGACTCACTGAGCACAGCCTGCCTGTTTAAACTGAACAACACTGAACAACACTGAAGTCCCTGGAGAGAGAGGATGAGCTACAGGAAGACACTTCCTGTTGTCCTGCTACATAAACACAGAGGAAACACAGAAAAAAGACACACTTAAATTAATATATAAATTTAATATAATATGTTTATAACGTATATTGCTTTTAATTATTATTATCATCATATTATCAATACTAGATTTTAATTTATTTAGTTTTAATTAAATGGATCATGATGATGGACTCTAGATCAGTGGAGGAGTTTTCATTGTCCTCAAGCTGGAGACTGGAGAGAGTCTCTGTCTCTTACCTGAACACCTCACTCCAGCATCAGAGTCATGACTCAAGCCCCAGTCTTTCACTTCAATGTTTCGACAGTCCCTCAGCGCAGGAAACCCCACCCAACAGGACTGATCCAGACCCTGGTCCGAAGTGAGCTCCTCCTGGTGCTGATACAGCAGATCCACAGCCCAGCTGTCTGCACACCACTGCAGCATCATCCAGATCCCAGCCAAAGTCAGCTACTGTCCCCCACTCTCCATCATGATACACCTCCACTGTCCCCTCACAGGGACTGGCACCATTCATCAGCCTCACATCAGCACTGCCTGCGGAGAGAGAGAAACAATCCCTATCACCATGTCTACAGGATATTTTTATATTAAGACATTTTAGAAATACACCTGGAATTTTTATTTGGTTTTACCTGTTTGATTGGATTGCTAGTCTCTCCCATGGGGAACAAGAGACAGTGGAGTGACAGGAAGTCCACCAGCAGCCATCTTACCTCTCCCTCCACACACCTGTGTCCAGATCCTGTTATATATCTCTCTGTCCATATCACTGTGTGACTGCAGAGGGCTGTTCTGCTGTGGTTACTACAGTGGACAGTGGCTGTAAAGACTGTGCTCATGTGTTTCTAAAAGCTGTGGTTAGTACAGTGGTCAGTGGCTGTAATGAGTGTGTTCCTGTGTTTCTGGGAGTTGTGGTCAGTACAGTGGTCAGTAGCTGTAATTACGGTGTTCCTGTGTTTCTGGAAAATGTGGTCAGGACAGTGGCTGTAATGATTGTGCTCCTGTGTTTCTGGAAGTGGTCAGTTGGCTGTAATGATGGTCTTCCTGTGTTTGAGGAAGCTGTGGTCAGTAGAGTGGACAATGGCTGTAAAGTGTACAATGGCTGTAAAGACCTGTAAAGACCATGTCCTTCAGTTTCTAGAAGCTGTGGTCAGTATATTGGTCAGTATATTGGTCAGTTGCTGTAATGACTGTGCTCCTGTGTTTCTAGAAGCTGTGGTCAGTACAGTGGTCAGTGGCTGTAATTACTGTGTTCCTGTGTTTCTAGAAGCTGTGGTCAGAGTGGACAGTGGTTGTAATGACGATGTTCCTGTGTTTCTGGGAGCTGTGGTCAGTATAGTGGACAATGACTGTAATGATGGTGTTCTGGGTTTCTGGAAGCTGTGGTCAGTACAGTGGACAGTGGCTGTGGTGTCAGAAGGCTGAATGACTGAAACCAGGTTTGGTGTATCTGGTGTATCTGGGTCTCAGGCCCCACATGTACTTAGCAGTGCACACTGACCACATGTCTGTATCAGACACTGATTTAAACACTGATAAGTCTTTTTAATGGTCTACATTGAAAATAAGTTATAAAATCCAAAACAGAATCAATAAAAATATTTTCTTAATAGATGGATGCTTCACAACTTGTGCTGCAATATGTGAAGTGTAATGCTGCAGAAAGATGGAAAATCTGCAGCAGGAGATATAATTGAAACCCAGGCGCGGGACTTTGAGCTCTTTCAGAGTTTGAATGATCAGGGAGTAACAGTGTTTAAAAACACACTGATCTCTGTTAATACACTAGTCTGTTATTATACCTGTTAGAGAGGGCAGAATTGAGCACAATGAAATAAACAACCCCTGGTAAATATTTTGAAGATGTTGTGTTATTGTTAAAACATTTATATTCCATTTTGTTTGCAAATGGGAAAATTTCCTAGCACATGACCCAAATTACAACCAAAATTTTGTATTTTATTATTGTGGTAATAGATAAGGGATTGTCAAGTTGTACAACATTTGTGATAAGGTTGCTAAATATCTACAATATTAATAGTTATAATAATTATATGTTAGTACTTAAAAAACATTATCCTTAGTCTGTGTTGTGTGTAATAGTGTATAACTGCATATAAAACTATTAATACAGCATTAATAGAAAATAGTTTAAAAAACATATAAGCTGAATTAATATTATGATTAATTGTAGAGGTGAAATTCTTGTTAATACTGCAAATTGTTTATTATTTTTCCTTATTTATAGCACCAGAATAAAATCAATTATAATTTTAAGGAATATCCATAAAGCTGAGTTTTAAATTAAACAGAAAAGCACTTCTGCATGCTGTAGTCACTACGGCGGGCAGTGGCTGTAATAACTGTAGAACCTCAGATGGCTGGTCCTGGGTTCCAGGAGACTGTGGTCACTGTACTGGACACTGTACTAACTCTGTGGCTTCCAAGTCCTGGGACCAGTGTTTCTGTGTTACTGGGACCTGTGGTCACAACAGTGGTCAGAGGCTGACAGGTACTTCACATGTTGTGCTGAAATGTGTGTGAGGTGTATATTCCCATTGTCTGTATATGAATTATTGACAATGATTTTCTAGCCTTTACCTGCCAACATCTAAACTTAACACATGATCATCAGATTAAATTATATTAAAGAACAACATTTTTCAAAAATACCAGACAGGTTTAACATATAGGCACAGATACATTTATTATGATGTTGTCCTGAGCAACTGCTCAAAAATCTAAACTTGAGTCCTGTGATTACGAATTATTTTTTAAATATTGCATTTGTATGATAACATGTAATTAAATATTTAATTTGTATAACTCATACTTATATAATTGCATTTGATAATAATTTCAGATTTCGAATGTAGTCAAAAACAATAAAGCATTCTTATTAAAACTTCACAATTTACAAAAAAAAACCTGTCATTAGATAACTAACCTAAAAACACAAAATAAGTTATTTAGCTGTTAAATAATAGACAAATCCTGAATAAACACAAAACACAACTACCATTTTTTAATTCTTGCTGTAATGCCACAATGTCTTGTAGTTGTTAAATTATTAATGTTACACCTCAGTTTCTGATGAGACCCCAGTTAATAATAATACACCTACAATACTAAGAATTTTCACAATTGTGTTAATATTTTTCATTTTATAACTTATAAAGCAATAAAGAATGTAACTTTTATCAGCCTGTCCTTTTCAATGTGAAAACAAGCAAACCTGGTGTTTATGAACCAGGTAATACATATATCAGTTTTATTTTAATACTATAAAAATACAAGAGCTAATTGTCCTATGACTGAAAATGTTTTACATTTTCAAAATGTAATTGTAAGTCTTTAAAATGAAGAATTCACACTCATAACTTCCTATCATATTGGAACACATATTCTTATAACACCTAGAGGAACTACTTGTTTTCACAGCAACTGAATATCACACAGCCTAACGATAGAAACCTGGACTGTCTGAATACACCAAAGATATAATGGCAGCATTAAAACTCCAGTCTTATTTCTCTAGCATAAACACTTTAGGTGGTAATAACACATTTACTGTATATCTATTAATTCATCAGTCTGTAATAATTTAATATGAGTCACAAATATAATTCACTATTTAAAAACACGTGTATCTCTATTAATGCACCAGTCTGTAATAAGACAATACAGAGGAGTCAGAATTGAACACAATAAAATAATAAACAACCCAGGGTATTTCTGAATCATCCTGTATAATATGATATTATTCTAGAAACATTTTTTATTGCTCACACTTTTTTTGTTTTCGAATAGATGAAGACTTTTTCACATGTCACAGCATATCACTCAAATTATCACTTATATATAAAGTTTATTATTACAGTAACAAGTAAGTTAAATAACTTTTTAAAGATTTTATACACTCCATGTTTTCACAAATTATCAATAGAGGGTGATAATGGCCAGCTTCTGCTCTATCCATCTATAACATTATTATTATATAATGTTTAGAAATCTTAAGAATATTTTAATAAAATCCAATAAAAATTAAAAGCAACTAATTATATTTAGACACAGCTAATTATATTTCCTTACTTACAGACCAAGATAAAATACAGTTATAATATTTTTTATGAATACCCACAAACTGAATGTAAAATTAACTTTTAAAAATTGTTCAACCCACTTATTGCTCCATTTACATCAAAACTTTACTTAATTTAATTCCAGTTGTTGTCTGTCTGTCTGGACAGGAGAAGACTGGTCACTTACTGGCTGAGCTGTGCAGCACCAGGACAGCGAGAGAGAAGATGGACAGGCAGCTCTCCATTGTCATCAGGACAGAGCGCAGCTGAGACCCCTGTCTTCACCCCTGAGCCCACAGGGCAACTGAGCTGCTGCTCCACACCCCGGACCCCCAGTAACAACACAGCCCCCCGCCCCGCCAATCACACACAGCACTGCCTTTTCAGACTGACAGCAGGAACCTCTCACACAGGCGGGACGGCCAATCAGACAGGGCCCTTTCAGTCTTCTCCATATATATCAGAGACACATCACTGTTTCCTCTCCCTGAAGACACTCCCAGCGGCGCGGAGGAGAGGAGAGACAGGAGCAGCTCTCCTGTCTCACTAGAGGAAACACAGATACAGATACAGACAGCAGGGCCGCAGGTGCTACAGGGGCAGGAAGAGATCAGATATTAAACAAAAAAAAATCTTTGCAGTTCTAGACAAGTATTATAATTGAAAATCAGTATCAAGATAATCAATTATGTATATATGGTCCTGTAATTCTTGCTGTCTGTATCAGGAAGTGTCTAGAACGTGGTTCTGTCTTGCTGTCTGTGTCAGGCAGTGTCCAGTGACTGGTGTCCTGAATATGGTCCTGTCTTGCTGTCTGTGTCAGGCAGTGTCCAGTGACTGGTGTCCTGAATATGGTAGTATCAGTGGCAGCAGCAGTTGTGGTAGCAGTAGTAGTATTAGCAGTTATGCTGTATTTAAACTCTCCTGTTCAATATAGCAGAGTTCTTGTGTTACAGCTTCACCATAATAGCTGCAGCAGCAGGAGTCAGTTTCAAATTTGAAAAAGCAACAAAATTATGAAAAAAAGTTCAGTCCTTGTTAATACAGCGGCGATCTAAGGTAGAGCTTCACTGGAGCTACAGGTCAGGCTCTGCAGTGAGTCTGTGGTTTTTGCTCCTCCGAGCTCTTCCAGCACAGGAAGCCAGGCTGTACTGTGAGGCTGTGGGTGTCAGTGTGATGAGGCAGCTGAGAGCTGAGCTGTACAGGGAGACACACAGGGATTCCAGTGTTCATAGCTCTAGTGCTGCACAGGGAGACACAGGAGAGTCCAGTGTTCAGAGCTCTACAGGGTGACAGGTCTTCTCCCCACACAGCTCTCTCAGTGTGTCTCTCAGGGCTGAATAGGAGGGTCTGTTCCTGTCAGAATGGAGGCTGACTCTCAGAGCTCCAGTGTCAGTATGAGGAGACGCTCTCAGACCTGACTGCTGCGAGAGCCTCTGAGCCTGAGTGGCCATGAGCACTGAGCTCCTCAGCAGCTGAGAAAAGCCTCCTGTCTCCTGTGGTCACAGTGTGGTTGAACACCTGCACTGTCTTCCTGCTCCTTCTCCTCTCTCTCCCCCTTCCTGTCTCTCTCGCAGTGTGTGCTCTTATCTGTCCATCTCTCTCTCCTCTCTGCTTACTCTGACAGTCTGTGCAGAGTATCTGAAGGGGATGGAACATTGCTTGGCAAAGGAAAAGACTTCTCAGAGGCAGAATAAAAAAAAGTATCTCCTCTCAGTCAGATTCACAGCTCAGACTCACACACAGAGCTCTGAGTCCCTTAGTACTTTACCCAAACTTTTACCTCCTGAACAGACAGAAGCTCATCTCCATCCTTCTCTTTATCATGACAATCCAGAACCAGAGGACATTCAGACAATCAGTGCTGCTACATGAATAATATCAGACAGAACAGCCTGGACTCAGGTCACATCTCCCCCTTTTCTCCTTCCTCACAGCCTCTTAGAGACAGAGAAGAGCTCCTGGTTCTCCTCTCTGTGAACTGGGCTCAGGGGTCACTGATCTGGCAGCTGTGGGCTCTGTTCCAGATCAGAATCAAGAAGCTTCTATTAACCCTTTCCAGAACCTCCAGCCCCTCAGTATTACTGCCCTGATTCATTGTCTTTACTGTAAGTCAGCCTCCATCCCTCTGTCAGAAGTGTTTGACTGAAAATTGAGCAATATGTGTTTATCTCTTATTATTATTTTTACTGATTTAATGAACAGCAGTATTGCTACTCTTATAAGTGTAATATGATTATCAGCAGCAGCAGACCGATGGTCTTGTCTACAATAGTGACCAGTTGACCAGTCTGTACCTCTGAGCAGTGGGACTCAGATCACACAGAAGACCTGTCTGTGTATGATTCCAGCGTCTCCCACACGTCTCTCACGGAGTCGTATATACAGTTAAACAGAGTCTGATAACAGTTATACAGTTAATTAAATCACCAAACTGGCTGAGGAACTGAGAGCTCGAGTGGAAATAAAACCAGGAGATACTCTTCAACCTCCAGGATCAGGAGTCTGATCCTCCTGGCTTCTGTTTTGTGGAGATTCGTGTAAAACGCTTAAAAGCGCTTTTTACAGGGATTTGTGCCCTTTCTGTTCTGCTCTACGGGAGTATGCTTTACAACGCATTAATCTGTGAAGTAAACTATTTTTTTGTTTAATAAATTGTATTCCTCGGTTTGTCGGTCTCCTTCTCCAGCTGTTATGAATCGCCCCTCTACACAGCCTGGTGTTTTTTCTTTTGGAGATGTTACAGTATATCTGTAAGAAAAGCCCCCCGGCCTCTGGACAGGAGTCTCCTCCAGCGGAGATGCGCTCTGATCTGTCAGAAAGAGCGCTGTGACGTCACAGACACCAGCCAGAGCGCCGGGATCAGAGAGCGAGACCGCGGGAGGAGCAATGAGAGCACGGAGGAGAGATATTGATCACTTATCCATCGACAACCAATTAATTCAACTAAAAAACCTCAGAATCATCAATTAACTTCACCGATTGGTGAGTACTGATTCTTTTCTTTCTTTAAATTATTTAAATATCTAGAAAACAGTCAATACAGCCTGTATCGATCAAATACCATTGTGCGTTTAGTGTTCATAATGTTCAATCCCAAATTAAAGAATGATTATTCAAATGATTGTTTAGAAATTGTATTCTAGAGCTTGAAAATTATATTCCAAGTTGATAAATTTGTGTAGGTAACAGTTTAAATGCATTTTTCCCACCGTTTATAAATTATAAGTATGGTAACCACGGCGACACGTGCCACATCACTGTGTCCGACTAGGTGTCTCACCTTCGTCACAAAGAGTGGTTTGACGTCACGGACTAATACTAATGCGAGTGTATTCATATTTAATATTAGTGAGAGTACAATCGGTAGCTTTAATATTAATGCTAGTGTTCATGTCAGTATTAATGGTGATTGGGCTCCTGATAGTTTTGATGCCAGTATTCATGTTAATATTAGTTATAATTATAGAGTTACTGTTAGAGTATTTACACTAGTAGTCATGTTAGTTTTAGTGATAGCATTACTGTTATTATTAGTATTAGTAGTGTAGTAGTAGTTTGTGTCAGTGATAATGATAGTGTAACTCTTAGTGATAGTGTTACTGTTTTAATGTTAGTGGCATTTGTGTTAGTGTTAGTTATACTGTATTTGTAGTTATGAGTGTGTGTGTTTTTGTGTGTGTGTGTTGGTGTGTGTCTATAAGTATTTGTAGTCTATGTGTGTGTCTGTGAATGTGTGCGAGTATGTGTGTGAGTGTCTGATTGTGTGTATAAATGTATGTCGTGTCTGTGAGTGTGTGTTGTGTCTGTGTGTGTGTCTGTCAGTGTGTGAATGTGTGTCTGTGAGTGTGTGTAATGTCTGTGTGTGTGTAATGTCTGTGTGTGAATATGTGTGGGTGGGTGTCTGTCAGTGTGTGATAATGTGTGTGATTGTGTGGGTGTATATCTGTCAGTGTGTGTGAGTGTGTGTGTAGGTGGGCTTGGGCTCCACTCGTGTGTCTGACAGAAGTGACCCATCAACAGGTGTTGAGGTCCAGAGTCGCCTGAGAATGGAACCACTTTCTAGATTCCAGACCAACGTCCAGAGAGCTGTGAGTGCTCTGTTTTTATATGATACTTAGAATACAGTATACAGTATGTTTTGTAAAGTGCTTTGATGTTCTGGATTAAAAGGCAAAATATAAGAAAAAAATTGATTGATTGATTGATTGATTGACTATGAGAGTGAAGTCTGGTCGAACTTGTTTGTCTAACTGAACTGTCCTGTCCACAGATGTCAACAGAGGTAAACAGAGAAGAACCCACCAGAGACTGGAGACAAGTTTGAGAGTCAGGCCCCGGACCCAGAGAGCTGTGAGTCCACTGCTGGTCTTCTTCATATTGTGATTCTTCCTCTTCTTTCTCCTTCTGAAATTAAAGCTCATCGCAGTAGCAGGGCTCTGTTGTCTTCTCTTGAGGAGGAGAAAGACTCTACCTGACAGTGTGTGCATCTGCGTGTATGTTAGTGTGTGGGAGTGTGTGTCTGTGGGTGTGTGTGCTTGTGAGTCTAGTCCAGCCCGTGTCTGTAACAGAACTGTGTCTGACATCCCCAGATCAGGAAGGAGGTAACAGCAGACTCAGCCAACACAGGAGCCAGACCCAAGACCCCAAGAAAAGCAAGTCTGCATTATTATTATTATTATTATTATTATTATTATTAGTAGTAGTAGTAGTAGTAGTAGTAGTAGTAGTAGTAGTAGTGAGAGGGTGAGTGTGTGTGAGGTTGTGTGTGAGAGAGGGTGAGCATGTCTCAAACTCCATTCCTAGAGGGTCTGGTGCATCATCTGGTTTCCTGCCCAGAGGTCTTGGTTACAAAGTTGATCTCATTTTTTAATTAAACAAAACATATTCTAATACTGTACCTTTATCCAGACCTTAAATATCCAACTGTGCCTTGAATATTTTGAGTCTTCAACAGTGAGAGACATCAAAATATATTATTAAACACATTATTTCCACATCTTCTTATGAAAATAATTAGATTAATTGTTTAATTGGCTAGCCCCGTTTGGAAAGAAAACCTAGAGATGCACCTGGCTCTCCAGGGATTGTGATTGGGCTTGAGACCCCTGGTCTAGCAGAACTGGCCCCTCAACAGGTCTCGACAGGGATGTTGGGGATCATGAAGCTGGATAGCTGAGGGCTGGACACTGCTTCTGGATCGAGGCCACTGTCATGTAGGGTCATCTTGGCCCATGATGATGATGTGTGTTTGTGTGACTGGCTGGTAACTTTGTTTTCTCCTCCCCAGCACCGCCTGGAGAAACTCGCTCAAGTCGAGAGAGGAATGGCCAAGCAGAGAGAAGGGTGTCACACCGAGACCTGGGGCAGATCCCACAGGAACGTGAGTATTGGCTTCAACAACATGGTTGGATAGCTTGTTCCACACACCCACCACCCTCTACATACAGTAGTGCCTCCTGTCCTGACTGTAGGGTCTCATCCAGCTCTCTCTTAAGATAAGCCACCCTATCGGCTTCAACAACATGGCTAGACAGCTGGTTCCACACCCCCACCCTCCTCTATGTAAAGAATACTGTATTAATACTGTTAGACTAAGAATAAACCTGTACTGAGACACAAACTTGGTTGGCTTCTGCTGGTGAGACTAAAGCAGTCAACTTGCTGACAGGTCTTGACAGAGGTGGACGTGACCCTGAAAGGCCGGAGAGGGGCAACCGATACTGAGGCTCTGAGCAGTGTGTTCTGCTCAGGATGATGATGGTGATGCAGATCGTATTGTAGATAATGAAGGTGGTTATTATGATGATGTTGATGGAAAGGTGTTGATGATGATGATGGTGGACATGATGATTGTCATGATGAAGATGATGGTGACGAAGATAGTGGAGATTATAATGGTGGAGGTGTTGATGATGGTGACACAGTCATGCCTGTGTGTGGCTGAGTGTGAAAGGGAAGGTGGGGTTGGATCAGGTCAGCTCGCTGTCATCTGATAGGACTGTCAGAGGAAGAGGGAGCAGACTCCCCCTGCGTCTCACCCCGAGCAGCCGAGAGCTGCAAGTCTGTGAGCCTGATATGTCTGTGACGTCTGTCAAAAGTTTGGTTTCAGCTGCAATGATGGTGACTGTGATTGCTGGGAGACCAGGGGCAGGGCTTGGTCCTCCTGGAGACCCTCTCAGTTTTCTCTCTGTCCTCCTCATGCCCTCTCTGTGCCCCTGTCCCCTCAGGCCAGCCAGCCAATCACCAGGCAGGAGACCGAGACCCAGCTGTGGAACTACCCTAAGGGCCCGGAGAGGGATCTGCAGAAGGACAGGGCATGGACCTCCTCCTTGGCAGCCCACATACCCCATTGCTCGCCCTCTCACACACCCCCTGGTACACCTGCTCACCCGGGCCTGACCCCAGCGGCCCTGTGGTGGCTCAGGGAGGGCCTGCAGGTCGAGCTGGAGGGGCTGCTCCAGGAGGAGGAGATACGGGTGCGGACCTGGGCTCAGAACATGATATCATCTATCCAGCTGGACTGCCTGGCGCTGTACAATGAAGTCCTGCCTGACTTTGAATCAGAGGGTGCATACGCGGGATTGGTAAATCCCTTAAACCCCTCCCCCTTGCTTGAATCACACTGAGGTACGCAGGGGCTGGGGCGACTCACCTCTCCAAGACACCTGCGTCATCCCACTCCCATTTCACCTCAACATGGTTCTGAGAAAATCTCCCGTCCCCAAGGGGAGAGAGACAGGAGCCGGGCTGGGCCTCCAGCCCTCTGTTTATTCAAGATTATTGCCTCAGGAGGTGGGTGAGGTGGAAGACACACTGTCTACAGATCACCACTAGGGACAGCGTAAAGCAGGGGGTGAGACTCTTGATCATGGATAAGGATAACAGTGGGATGACTCCCCCTCTATTGACTCACTGCCTACTGATGATGTCATGAAGTGAAACTCCACTCACAGTGGTGCCTTTCTTTCCGTCTTGTTGTACAGAATTTATCATCATGGACAACATAGGTCATAGTTTAATGCAAATATTCATTGAGTGGGTGGCGGAAGAATTCATTTATACTCCTTTTGTCTCCTCAGCTAAGATATTTTAAAAATACAGTGCAGATTTGTTAGAGAACTTGACAAGTAAAAACGACAGATCGCTGGTGTCATTAGGTTAGGACTGTAGAGTTCTATTATAATCTTTTGGCATATTTATCTTACTTTTAATGTGAATCTAAAGACAAATGCTATTCAATATTTTGTAACATCCAATACAATTGTAAAATAGGCTGTTATTGTAATAAAATTGGCGAATAAGAGAAAAACACAATTTGTATGATATTATCACTAAATATCAACGTTCAGAGGAAGGATTTGAAGAATCTATCAAAGGATAAACAGTGACAGGAGTGGATTTTTTATTTGGAACCAATACTTTTGCACCTCAATAATCCACTCATTCTCGAAAGAAGAAAACACAGGTATGTTTTGAGTCTCACCATGATCGTCTTCTCGATCCAAAAAAAAAGCTTAAATGTGATAGTTTCCATTGTATTTTGGATGCAACTACCCTCGAAGACAGTTTCACCTTGAGACAATGACTCTCTCACCTGGTAAAATGTATTACCTCTCTTCTGTGATTGAGACCTATATTAAATCCCAGAGCCCTGGCACAGTGACTCTCTCCCAGTTGCATGCTGTAGTGTAATGGAAAGTTACTGAGAAAAAATGTTTTATCCTAAAAATGTTGTTTACGGACAGAGCTGTGCTGCAGAAGCAGCTAGATACTTAGAACAAAGTGTGATAGCACCAAACTCATCAAGGGCACTGGATGTTTTAATAATGTTTATTTCTGTTGCTTGAAGAAGGGAGTATGATAAACTATTTTATTAACTGCTCTTCTTTGCTTGAAGCAGAAACCTATAAGGAATGGAAAATTACTGCTTCGCCTGTCCTTAAAGTGTTGCGTCAGCTTAAAAAAGGATATAAAACAAGGGGTTCTCCTTGCTTGCTTTTGAATCAGCCTTCACTTCTCAGTGATTGCTTTTTCCCATATTGCAAATATGAATAAAGACCTTACTGAGTGAATGAGAACACCTCTCCTGGCTCTTCTTTGATAAAATTCCACAACAGTAGCTATCTCAGATATCTGTTTACAGGGCACTCAGTACTTGCACAGCCTCACCCAAACTTCCCGCCATTCTGACATCTCCTGTCCAGCCCCACCTCCACCTCTCTCCCATCACCAACCTGCCATATCAAACAAAACACTGTGCACCCTGTTCACTCTTCACTTTAAACTGTTCCCTTTCGACAGCAAACACTTTAAATCAAGTCTTCACTCCTGAGGTTCATAGTGCAAGTAGAGAAGCATCTAGTAAACCATTACTCAGTCATTAACATTTAGCATTGCTTGCAAGCCTCAAATATTAAAGTCTGATTTATTTTATTGAAGACCTTGGTTAGAAAAAGTATTACAATAAAAGTTTCAAAACATATTCCTGCAAAATTCTCAAACAGACAGACTAGAAAGGCTTTTGAGAGCTGAGAAACATGCATTTAGTTCTCAGATTCTCTTCTTGGTGCATTTAATGTGATTTAATTAATATAATTAAGTTATATTACTATTTTTCCTTTCCTCTGTTTTGCAGGACTAACACCGTGATCCTCATTGACTCAAATGGGAATGTCACTTTTACAGAGCGCACCTTGCTCAACTCGGACATCAGCCAGTGGAAAACAAGTTCTTTCAATTTTAAGCTCCTTGACTGAGGGAGGATGGGAGGCTGCATGTTGAGTTTAGGCTATGGAGGAGATAATCTGTGCCTTTCTGAGCTACAGCGCAGGCCACAGGCTTGGGAAAACATGCTAAATCTTTTTTAAACAGCATCCTACTCAATCCACTCATTAAAAATTAATATCTGTACATGGAAGATGTTTATTTGTTCTTTATAAGACTTTAATGTTAAGATGCTATAGTGCAGGAAAGAGGTTTCACTACCCTTAGTGTCGTCCTTTTTCAAAGCTGGTTTTGGTTTAAACTGGAGGTTGCTAAGTTAAACCAAGATATGAGTGAAAGCTGGAATGAGCAGCATCCGTAAACTATCAAGAGTAATACAGGAAGTGATCCCAATATGCACTTCCTGTCTTTCACATTGGGCTTCAGGTTAGGCTGAAAGCAGGTGCATAATTAATTTCCTCAACATATAAACCTTCTTCTTCTAAACCTCCTTATTTGCTTTGTCTCAACATCACTGTTTAGCTTCTGGCTTTTAGGTTGCAGCATGGGGTCAAATTCTTCAGCGTGATCGCAAGCTCCTCTATCTGTCACACAGGAACTGGTACTCCCCTCCGAACTGATGTGTGAAGAAACACCTGAAAGACCAACAACAGACACACTGGCCATCACCAATCCCACAGCCACCGACTCCTGACCAACAACAACAACAGACACACTGACCATCACCACTCCCACAGACACTGACTACTGACCAACAACATCAACATCAGACACACTGACCATCACTGCTCCCACAGCCAACGACTACTGACCACCAACAACAAGAACAGACACATTGGCCATCACCAATCCCACAGAGACTGACTACTGACCAACAACAACAACAGACACACTGGCCATCACTGCTCCCATAGCCACAGACTCCTGACCACTGCCAACAACAATAACAACAGACACACTGACCATAACTGCTCCCACAGCCACCGACTACTGACCAACAACAACAACAGACACACTGACCATCACCACTCCCACAGACACTGACTACTGACCAACAACAACAACAGACACATTGACCATCACTGCTCCCACAGCCACAGACTACTGAACAACAACAACAGACACACCGGCCATCACCGCTCCCACAGCCACAACTACTGACCAACAACAACAGACACACTGACCATCACCGCTCCCACAGCCACAGGCTACTGACAAACAACAACAACAGACACACTGACCATCACTGCTCCCACAGCCATCGACTACTGAACAACAACAACAGACACACCGGCCATCACCGCTCCCACAGCCACAACTACTGACCAACAACAACAGACACACCGGCAATCACCGCTCCCACACAGACTGACTCCTGAACAATAACAGACACACACTGGCCATCACTGCTTACACACTCTGACTACCGAACAACAACACCAGACACACTGACCATCACTGCTCCCACAGCCACTGACTATTGACCAACAACAACAACACACACACTGGCCATCACCGATCCCACAGACACTGACTACTGACAAACAACAACAACAGACACACTGGCCATCACTGCTCCCACAGCCACCTGCTCCTGACCACCAACAAATACAGACACACACTGGCCATCACCGCTCCCACAGACCCTTCCCATCACCCTCCCCCTTTCAGCAGAGTCTCACCTGAGTCTCCACTGTCCACTGGGGGACTGAGACTTTTTTACTCAGCATCTCTCTACCTGGGAATGAAGCAGTAAGTCATGTTATTTAGTCTGCAGACAACACAGTCACCAGGAGTTTTGTAACTTTGAATCTCTAAATTCATATTTGTGTACTATATTAATACAGTCCAATATCACTGTCATACAGAGAGGCACTTCTCATGTGTGACCCTAGACCATTCTATAATACTGAACTACACATCCAGAATACAGAGAGACAGCACTGACAGTATGAGTGACAGATACTGTAATGTGAAGTGACAGTGCAGTACTTGCTATGTGTAAACTGGCAATGAACTCTTACCCATCTTCCTCTTCCAGAGAAGAATGCAAACCGCTCCTGTTGCAGTACCAAGCAAACTGCAGTTGCAGCTACACTGATGGCAACTCTGGGATCTTGGGACTCGGATCCACCTGACAACACACACAGCACAGAGTTATACAGTGTGTCAATGTCTATAGCACAGGAGACTGGAGAGCTTCAGTGCAGAATTAGTACAATATAATCTGAAGAGTTCCAGTGACGTACCCCATGTCAATGTAACATTGTATTTGGAGCTACGGTGAATAACAGTACATCTGTACTCCTCTCTCTCACTGGCTCTGATCTCCACAGTCTTCCTCAGCTGGAAGGTGGCGTCACCGTTGGGTCTGATCCCACTAGACTGCACCTCCTCTGTCTCGTTCTCTCCATTCCTGGACAGACTGACCACTATGTCTCCAGGGTAGAAACCAGTGACCAGACAGGAGAGATAGAGAGTCTGAAAGAATCCCGTTTGCTTGGCAGAGACAAACACCTGAGGAAAGACTGAAAGACATGGATTAATGAGACCCACTGCCTGGACACTCCAGTACATTAACACTGCACTGAGAGAGAGGGGGTTAATACAGACTTTGACTGGACACTCCAGTACATTACAACTACACTTAAAGAGAGGTTTTAATATAGACACACTGACTGAACACAAACATGCTTCTTATCTGTTTATTCTGGAATAATTTCAGAGTTCGCTGGGTCACAACCAACAAGGATCTTAACATTGTATTACCAGAGAAGGGTCAGTAAAGTACATCAGCCTTGAGAGCTTTACAAAACCATATGTAAAACCAACCAAAAATAAAAACACAGCTCCCTATTTTTAGGAGGAATAATATGAGCAACTTCTTCAGTATTACTCACTTTGTCCTCTCTAGAGTCTAAAATAAACCATCACCAAAAGCTAGACTGTCTCTCAGGTTCTCTTCAAACAAAAGGCCCCGACTTGTAAGCCACCACCTTTGGAGCCAGAGAGAAGACGGATAATTCCTCACAGCTCAGAACAAAAATGAGCAGGCTGTTTCCCCCCAAGGTATCTTGGGACTTATAGTTCTCTTCCTGCATAGAGGAAACTACATTTTAAACAGACAGGGTCAAGAGGGTAGAGGCTCCTTAAAACTCTAGACCCAAAGCACACTCCCTCTATAATTACGCTTATGTCGCACTTTTCTGGATACTCCACTCATAGCACTTTACAAGTAATGGGGACTCCCCTCCACACCACCACCAAAGTGTAGCCCCCACCTGGACAATGCAAAGTCAGCCGTAGTGTGCCAGAACACTCCCCTCACACCAGCTGTCAGTGGGGAGGAGAACAGAGTGATGAAGCCAGTTCATAAATGTGGAGTTTTAGGAGGCCATGATGGATAAAGGCCAATGGGACATTTTTTGACCAGGAAACCAGGGTAACACCCCTACTCTTTTCAAGAGATGCCCTGGGATTTTGTATGACAAAAGAGTGTCAGGACCTTGGTTTTACATGTCATCTGAAGGACAGTGCCTTTTCACAATCATCACTATATTGGGGCATTAGGGCCCACCCAGACCATAGAGTCAGCATCTCCTACTGTCCCCCCTAACACCTCTTCCAGCAGCAACCTTAACTTTACCAGGAGGTCTCCTATCCAGGTACTGGCCAGGCTCATGCCTGCTGAGCTTCAGGGGATTGTTAGTTGTGAGTTACAGGGTGATGTGGCTACTGGCACATTTATGCACACCTAAGTCCTGGCCCATATTTTGGCACAATTTCCTTTCACACACTCACCTGAGTGATGTCCCCTAAACTTCAGGTAGCGGTCCATGTGCATCTTGAGAGACTGGTGGATTGGAGAGAGATTCACCCACTGGGTGTTGAAGCTGTCGAACTCGAGCATGTCCTCCCCATCGTACCCAATCCAGTCGAATGATTCCACCCTTCCTTTCTCATCCTTTGAGCAACCCACAAACCTCTGCAGGACATGAACCCCTGAGAGATGGACAAGAATGAGCTTCACTGTTATCTCTATTCAACACCTGAGAGACCACCAGAGAAATAACATACACAATTCACAGGCAATCAACATTATGTGTCAACAAAGAGTTCTATACATGTGAGGACAAAATATCACATATTTGTGACAAAATATTAGGTTTTTCCTCTCACCACCAGTTACGGTTTTTAGCTCTTTCATCATTTCAAAGAAGAAAAGCTCCTCCAGAATGCATTGGTTTGCAGAACCTACTGCGACCTGCTTCAGCCAGTCCTGCTTGAACATGACTCGCTTCATTCCACTGCTGTACTCCATCAAGGGCTCCCCATCCAGAGAGACTAAGCCCTGGAATTCCCATTCTGTTCCGAACCAAGTTCAACCATATATGAGTCTACCAAAATATGTCTCTCTGGAAAAAAAAGAAATAGTATGTTAATACTTACTGCACAGTATGTACACTCCAGTACATTAACACTGCACTGAGAGAGAGGGGTTAATACAGACACACTGACTGGACACTCCAGTACATTAACACTGCACTGAGAGAGAGGGGTTAATACAGACACACTGACTGGACACTCCAGGACATAAACACTGCACTGAGAGAGAGAGGGGTTCATACAGACACACTGACTGGACACTCCAGGACATGAACACTGCACTGAGAGAGAGGGGTTCATACAGACACACTGACTGGACACTCCAGTATATTAACACTGCACTGAGAGAGAGGGGTTAATACACACACACTGACTGAACACTCCAGTACATGAACACTGCACTGAGAGAGAGGGGTTAATACAGACACACTGACTGGACACTCCAGGACATGAACACTGCACTGAGAGAGAGAGGGGTTCATACAGACACACTGACTGGACACTCCAGGACATGAACACTGCACTGAGAGAGAGAGGGGTTCATACAGACACACTGACTGGACACTCCAGGACATGAACACTGCACTGAGAGAGAGAGGGGTTCATACAGACACACTGACTGGACACTCCAGGACATGAACACTGCACTGAGAGAGAGAGGGGTTCATACAGACACACTGACTGGACACTCCAGTACATGAACACTGCACTGAGAGAGAGAGGGGTTCATACACACACACTGACTGGACACTCCAGTACATGAACACTGCACTGAGAGAGAGAGGGGTTCATACAGACACACTGACTGGACACTCCAGTACATGAACACTGCACTGAGAGAGAGGGGGGTTAATACAGACACACTGACTGGACACTCCAGTACATGAACACTGCACTGAGAGAGAGAGGGGTTCATACAGACACACTGACTGGACACTCCAGTACATTAACACTGACCTGAGAGAGAGGGGTTCATACAGACACACTGACTGGACATTACACTGCATTAAGAGAGGTTAATACAGACACACTCAACATTATAATATATTGCAAAGGAACAAGTAATAGGTTTATTCCATGCTGAAAAAAAGAAGAAAGAGAACACAACGTTTTGGCCGTGGAGCCTTCTTCAGGTGTGTATTCAGTATTATATGTAATATAATACATTATATTATGTATAATATAATACATAATATAATGTATTATATAATATAATATTATATTAACAGTGGTCCTGGAGAGATGGTTTGTTTGCATTTTTTTTTCATTCCAAATCAGCTGATTTAACATAAATCAGTTCATGTATATAAATAAAGCCTTTTTGTCACTGCCTCTCCCAGCTTTTCAGGTCTGTCAATTTCCAGCGCTGTAGACACTTTTGCTCCAAATATGAGCACACTTTCCTTGGACCTTTATGAAATTACCCAGCTAGGTGAGTCTGGCAAGACACAAATTGCTAGAAATCACTCATTTATGACAACAGGCCTGTTTGTACGTTAAATCTATGGAATTGAGACGTGAAGAGGAAATTATGTTTTTGTTGTTGTTCACGGAAAGCGTATCATAATTATCATAATTAATGACCCCCAAGGCTGTAACCGAAATGTACAGATGCAAACTAAGTGACGACAATAAAATAATGATTAAAGTATAGCTTTAGCCATACATAAACATAAAAAAGCGAGCCTTTATCACGAGTTTAGTACTCGTGCATCTGGAAAAGCACCAGCAGGACTCACCTCCAGCGACCTGGAAGACCCAAAACCACCAGAGCCGCGAACAGCATCATCATGCCCCTGCTCTGTTTGATTCGAGCTCTTAAAAAAGAAAAAGAGCCCTTAAAACACCAAAGCGAAGGTGATTGTGCAGGTGAGGACGCCAGTGTTTCATAACACTCAAGTACTTTCGATTTCAGTAACCTGTCAGACTCATTTTACACGTTGGCGGTGCTCAGAAAGCCCGTGTATTTGCTTGTGTGTATCGCAGATACTGTTTTTACTGGTAAAAAAAAAACGACATAGGGAAATTATATACAAACTGATATCATGAGAGGCCCCAGGAAAGATACTGTATACAATAAAAGTTATTACAGTTTGTTGATAAAGCACTAAAACGCCTTGGTGGGGTTATTTCTGACCTGTGCGCGCGGGACAGACAGCTCTGAGTGACAGCAGGCGACACACCTGGGCGCAGGTTCACACAGACGCACCTGTCGCCTGTGAAACAGACAGCTTGAACCATCAGCCTGGGACACAGCTAACCTAGAGCCAGGCGACCCAGGGACCAGGACTGGGAACCCCGAACTCGCTGTGTTTTAGTCAGTGAATGTAATTTACCCGAGTAGGGTAAACACGGTCTCGCGTCGGTTTTAGCCTTTTAGTTACTGTACGTGTTCTGTGATCAGTATGTTTTACTTATCACGGTTTGTCCTGTCAGTGGCTTTTCCTAATTTTAATTGTGTATTTGTTTGCGTATTTGTTGTATTCAGAAAAGGGTGGGAAGTGTCTAAAATAACTTTATCAAACGCGAGAGCGCGGTGTCACTGCAAACACGATTCACGGGCTCCGTGGCTGCTGGACTCCTGTCGTCATGGCAACCGGGGGAAAGCACATTGAACAAGCCGACGTACAGAAATCCCGGAGCACCGTGAACATGTGACTCGTTTACAGCATGTTGATCCCGCAAATGAACGGGAGAGAAAGAGAAACAACATTTCGGCTGTTGAGACATCTTCATGGTCGATACTGCATTGTTTTTATAGCGTTGTTAGTCGAACAGTCATCTGATACCGAAGAGCTTTACTGTCTCAATGGATATAATAGTCTCTGGACAGACTCAGTCTTCACAATAGCAAATCACTGCTCTGTTAAAATAGAGAAAGACTCTCTGCCTGAATTCCTGTATATTATCATGTCCCAGGTCTGTCAGCCAATTACCAGTCTGTACAGAGCTATTACCACAACAGGTTCTTCTTGACTGCTAACATATCACCTCCGACATCCTACATCATATATCTAGCCTAAAAGTTCCATTACTGGAGCAACATTACCAGAAAGAAACAGAAAGATACATCAGGTTTTGTGAGTAAGATATCTAGTACAGGAAAGTGCTTGTTCCACCAAGACCACAACCATCACAGAGTAAAATATTATATTTTATTCTTCACATTCATTCCTAATCTGGATAGGACAGAGACAATCCACACTGCCCCACACACTCATCTTCCACCTCATGCTTTTTCTTTTTGGCGCCTGTAATATAAACAATGCTGCTACTCACACTGGCAACCCACTGAAGCAGTTGTGAGCCTGGGTACCTGGGAAAAGGTTGCTGCTGGAAGAGGTGTTAGTGGGGCCAACAGGGGGTGCTCACCCTGCAGTCCATGTGGGTCCTAATGCCCAAGTATAGTGACAGTGAGACGTTAAACCGAGGTCCTGACTCTCTGTGGTCATAAAAAATCCCAGGACATTTCTCGAAAAGAGTAAGGGTATAACCCTGGAGTGTAACGAACAGTTCTTTCCGGACCCTATGCGGATGACACAATCCGACGGAGTGGGGAAACACTAGGGAAACGTCATGCAGGAATACGGGGCAGAAGACAGGGGGGCGTGTCCATGGTGCGCTGGTGCACGGGGGAGGTGTGGCCGAGGCGAACAATCCGAGAGAGTAGTCCTTAGGGAGTATCCAAAACACAAGGGTAAGTCCAAAACCAGAAGATCCATCAGAACAAGTTAAAAACCACGAAGGCCGGGTCGGAACCGGCGGATGGGGAACGGGAACGGGAACGGGAACAGAGGTTAAAACCTTAACGGGACCAGGCGCTTCCAGGTCCCGGACTCGCACGATATGGAAATCAGATCCAGAGCCCCGAAGAGCGTCAGCGCCTGGCTTTTAAGGTGGGCTGGGAATAGGGAGCAGGTGCAGAGAATAAAGTCTTGAGTGATAGGGCTGGAGCACCCTTAAGGAGGGGGAACTAATAATCGTGACATAGAGTCCTGGCAAAATTTCCCATTGGCCCTTACCAATCATGGCCTCCTAATAATCCCCCTCTATGAATTGGCTTCATTACTCTGCTCTCCTCCTCACTGATAACTGAGGAGTCAATATTATTCAGGTCAATATGTTCTTGCCTTCCCAAACATCACAGCTATTATCTCAACATCAAGTCCCTTACCAAATACTGTGAACTAATAAAAACTAATAAAAACACTAACAAGTCTTTCTATTTGCCAAAATGTTCAGATTATTTCTACTTTTATGTTTCCCCTTTTCCTTGAATATTCCTGATACTTCTACAGGTTGGACGTTTATTCTTTCAAAGATGACGTTCATTATGCCCTTAAATGTTATGGTTCCATCATAGTTCAGGTGGGTAGCTGCGTCAGCATGCGTAGGCTGCAAAGGAACAAGTAATAGGTTTATTCCATGCTGAAAAAAAGAAGAAAGAGAACACAACGTTTCGGCCGTGGAGCCTTCTTCAGGTGTGAGAGAGACAGGGCAGTAGGCAAAGGTAAAGTAGCAGGAGAACAAAGGTTGAGAGGGAGGAGGAGTGAGAGGCGGGAGCAGGGGACAGAAAGAGAGGCCAATCAAGAGGTGTGAAGTCAGAATGGGTGCAGAGAGGTGTGAAATGAAACTTCCAATGAATGGAGAAAATTTAAAAGAACAGTAATCTGTCGTTAAGGGAAGGGAGAATGTGTGATCCTAGCTGCAGAATAATTTTAGTTTCGGTGGTCTTTCTGATGTATGAGTTCGGAAAACCGTCTTTGAGAACACAGACGGAGAGATTAGAGTGGTCGTGGCCGTCAGAGGTGAAATGAGAAACAATGGGCTTGGAGAGATCTTTAATCTTCACAGCCCTGACGTGTTCTCTGAAGCGGTCTCCGAGTCTCCTTCCTGTTTCCCCAATGTAGATGGCTGGGCATTTACTGCAAGAGATACAGTAAATAAGGTTGCTGGAGGTACAAGATGCTGTCTGGGTGATCCGGAATTGTCCTGAGGGGCCTTGAATGAGTGTGGTGGTGGCTGTGTACTTGCAGGTGATACAGCGAGCTCTTTTGCAAGGGAAAGTGCCTGGTGTGGATGGTTGCTGAGGGCGGTCAAGGGAGCTGTGGACAAGGAGGTTACGCAGATTAGGTGGTCGGCGATATGAGATGATAGGGCGATCAGAAAAGAGGGCCCCAATGGAGGGATCATCCTGTAGGATGGAAAAGTTCTGGTTAATGGTCCTGGGGATAGGAAGTGTGTTAGGGTGGTAAGGAAGCACCAAAGGAATGCGGTTGTTACGGCGGGAGTTCCTGATCGGGTTGATGGTCCGGGGGCTGTTTTTGGCTCGGGCAAGGGCCCTGTCAATCACACTGCTGGGGTATCCTCTGTTGATAAAAAATGAGTACATTTCGAGGGCTTGGTTTTCGAAGTCGATGTCGTCGCTGCATAATCGTCGTAACCTAAGGAACTGTGAAAAAGGAAGAGAGTTTTTAGTGTGGTTGGGGTGAAATGAGCTGTACAGGAGGTAGCTGTGTGAATCCGTGGGTTTGTAATAAACTGAAGTGGACAGTCGGGGGTAGTTGATAGACAAGTGGATGTCTAGAAACGGAAGAGTGGTGGAAGAAATGTTAACCGTATATTTGAGGGACGGGTGGAAGTTGGTGAAATGGTGCAGGAAGAATTCAAGCTGATCGTTGGAGCATGTGGCGGCACCGACGCAGTCATCAATATATCGTTTGTAGAGGTCAGGGACATAGCCAGTGTAGGAAGCGAAGAAGCGTTCTTCTACCCAGCCGACAAAAATGTTGGCATAGCTGGGTCCCATTCTGGTGCCCATGGCAACTCCACTGACCTGTTGGTAAAAAAGATCATTGAAAGAGAATGTGTTCAGTGTGAGGACCAATTCTGCAAGGCGTACCAGGGTGTGGGTGGGTGGATCAAGCACTGTGCGTTTGTCCAGCGTGTGCTTGAGGGCTGTAAGGCCGTCATTATGGGGAATGACGGTGTACAGAGATGTGATGTCCATGGTAAAAATGTGGCATTCGGTACCCTGAAATTGGAAATCATTGAAAAGTTGGAGCGCGTGGTTGGTGTCTTTGATGTATGAGGGAAGATCTTCAACCAGCGGTCTCATGAGGCTGTCGAGAAAGGCTGAGATGTAAGTAGTTGGACAGTTACATGCTGATACGATGGGGCGTCCAGGGGTGTCCGGTTTGTGGATTTTGGGGAGGAGGTAAAATTGAGATACCTGTGGGTGTTCCATGATGAGCCGGTTCGCCTCCTGGGGGAGCTCGTTGCTGCTGATAAGAAGGGAAATGGTGGATACCACTTCCTTTTGGTAGTCAGTGGTAGGGTCCTGTTGGAGAGAGAGGTAGGCAGAAGTGTCAGTTAGTTGTCTAGAGGCTTCAAAGATATATAGATCTTTACGCCACACCACAACAGCACCTCCTTTGTCCGCTGGTTTGATGACGATATCATCCCTGTTGCGGAGAGACTGGAGCGCCTGATTTTCTCCTTGGGTGAGGTTAGACCTATGTTTACTGGGTATAGAGAGTGCCTTGGGAGCTTGATTAGTGCATTGGTTGATGAAATAATCAACTGGTGGAAAACGGCCAGAGGAGGGAGTCCAAAAGCTCTGTTTGGGATTAATGTTGTTAATGACATCAATAACCGGGTTGTTATCAGCTGCCTGTGAAGAGGAATTGTCGGCAAAATGTGCTCTGAGACGGATCCTGCGGTAAAAGCGGTTAAGGTCGACATTGGTCTGGGGGATGTCCAGCTTCCTGGGAACTGGTACAAAACTGAGCCCTTTGCTGAGGAGGGATCGCTCATCCTGTGAGAGGGAAAGGTCAGAAGGTATGGTGACAACAAGGTTAGGGTTGGTGAGGGTGTCCGGGGTGTTGATGGTTTTCTTCTGTAGAAGATGACTGAGTTTTTTGTCCTTCTCTGTAGTGAGAAACTGGTAGAGTTTAGAGTTGAGAGATCTAATGAGGTTAGTTATGAAGGGAAGATGGTGTGGAGCTGTCAGCCGTAGAAATTCCTTAGCCTCTTTGATGTTGTTGTCAGAAAGGATAATCTGTTTTTTGAGGGAGAAAATGGTAGAGAGCATTAGTTTCCTAGAAAATTGTTTTAGAAGTCTCTGAGTGTTACTCTGGGTGTTATCAGAGTCAAAAGAAAAGGTATTAAATTTAAGGCGAAATCCTTTAGGGATGATATTATGTCGACGACATCTGTAAAGGAATAGAAGGTGGTTAGAAAGTCTGGTCTTGGAACATAATGGTTCCATCATGTCGCCACCAGAGGGCACTGCAATCTCCCTTTGCTACTCCAGCTGCACAGCAGACCCACAGACTAAGCAGATGTCTGTACCCGATCTACATGTTTGTTGTGCCATGCTCTTGGTGTTTTGTTTTTCTCCCTGCATTCCTTACCTGGTTTTAGACTGGCATTTTTCTTGACTTTGTTATTGGTTTCTGTTCAATTGTTGACTTCCTGGATTACTTTCCTGGTTCTGGACTTTTTATTTGTTTCTAGGAGAATCATAAATGGACTCCACATGAGGGGTAACGATGAGTATTGGCATAGGTGAATGTAAGCAATTATCATATGGAATTATTACACTATATTAAAAAAAAAATCACATCCCTGGGTGGGCTCAAACCACAACCTTTCAGTTAACCGACGAGCGCGGGCGAACCTATTGCGCCGCAGAGACAGATTTTTTTTTTGCTAGCGGAAATTATCGTCTTCAAGGTGTATTAATTAGATTTCCATTTTTTTAAATCAAAATGTGCATTTTGGTCTGATTTTTACACATACGGGGATGTTAGCACAGTATTCGAGAAGGTGAAGCAATAAATGTTTGACTGCTGGCTCCACACCGAAGAGAACAATAAAATCGTTACCGGAAACTACAAGTTAGAATTTAGCTGGTTTGATAGAAACGATTTGCATCGTTTTCTCAAAAGCATAACTGTATAATCAGAATATTGACAAATACTACTGGCCTGGAATGTCTTGGGATTTTGAAAAATTGGCAGGTTTTATAATTTGTTGAAATTGATTTTGTCTCATGTTTAATTGAAATTGTCTTCATGAAATATATTTATTTGTTAAAAATGCTCTGATGTATATTTGCAGGTTTCGCAATGCCCCAAATTTCAGTCAAGGAAGATCCTTATAAAGCAAGATACAACATGCTCTGTAATAGAGGCTTCTTGACTTCCTTCATTAATTCATACTGTATGTACTCTATTTACATTCTTACTACTGTCAGTCACTACTTTCTGTACAGATGCTTGCTAACATTTCCTTTTCAGTTGTTTGCCAATTTTGGGAGCATATCATATCAGCATGGATTCCAACAATTACTGCTGAATTTGTGTGCAGAGTGAAAGCAATAGGATGGTGACACAAATGACATAACACTGGAAATGTAGAATTAATTTTGACTTTAGGTCAAAGCAGGATTAACGGACCCATAATGCAATTATTGAAAGACTCAAGGAGAAGGTTGAAATGTGCAATGTTGCCATTGAGTTCTGGATGTGAATTTGTGAATGAGGTATTTGTTTTGTTACTTTCCAAATAATAACTGAATTGAAATAATTGTGGCATTTTGACATATTTTACTCCCATTTTTTTAAATAAGCATTGTGAATATGCTGAACGTGAGTACCTTTAATATAATAATAATAATAAACTTTATTTTATATAGCGCCTTTAAAGGTGGCTTCTCAAAGCGCTTTACAGGATGACAATAACAATAAATAAGAAGACTACAACAATAAATAAGAAAATTTCACAAGACAGGACACAATTATAATTACAACAATACAACAATAACAATAGAGGAGACCGTGAAAGATGGTATTAAGAAGAGCAGAGGGGTGAAGAATGGAACCAGTTAAGTAAAGGCTTTTCTGAAAAGGAGGGTTTTGAGTCTGGATTTGAAGGAGTTTAGAGAAGGTGACTCTCTAATATCCTTGGGCAAGGAGTTCCAGAGCTTGGGGGCATAGCAGGAGAAGGCCCTGTCGCCCATACAATGTAGACGGGCTTGGGGGACAGTAAGAAGGGCAGAATTTGAAGAGCGGAGGTTGCGAGGTGGGGAGTAGGGCGATAAAAGTTCAGACAGGTATTGAGGTGCCAAGCCATGTAAAGCCTTGTAGGTGAGCATGAGGATTTTAAAGTCTACGCGGAATTTGACCGGAAGCCAGTGCAAGGACTCCAGGATAGGAGTAATGTGAACACTTGCACTAGATCTGGTCAGGATTCTGGCTGCTGAATTTTGGACATACTGCAGCTTGTTCAGAGTAGATTTAGATACCCCAGGGAGCAGAGCATTGCAGTAGTCAATTCGAGAGAATACAAATATGTTGATCAGCTTTTCAGCCACAGTTAATGATAGCATAGGGCGTAGTCTTGCGATATTTCTAAGGTGAAAAAAAGATGTTTTGACAGTATGCTGTACATGTGGGTCGAATGTTAAGCCAGAATCGAATATAACCCCAAGGTTTTTCAATTTTGATTGGAGCTCAAGTACAGAGCCATCTACAGACAGGGTTACAGGACTGGCTTTACGAAGTTGATGGGGGGTTCCAATAAGCATGACTTCAGTCTTGTCACAGTTAAGATGAAGGAAGTTTTGAGTCATCCAAATTTTTATGTCAGAGATGCAATTAGATAGAATAGAGACAGCCACATCAGTGTCGGGTTTGGTATGGATGTATATTTGAGTATCGTCAGCGTAAAAATGAAAGCTGAGGCCATGTGATCTTAAAAGCTGACCAAGTGGGAACATGTAAGTGCTGAAGAGCAAGGGGCCCAGTATTGAGCCCTGAGGGACACCAGACTTGACAAGACCAATTTCAGACCTGTACCCATTGAGAGAGACAAAGTGACAGCGATCAGTGAGGTAAGACTTAAACCATTTGAGGGCAGTGTCAGAGACTCCAAACACAGTCTCGAGACGAGAAAGCAAGATGTTATGGTCAACAGTGTCAAAGGCAGCACTGAGATCAAGAAGGATGAGTATGGAAAGAGAACCAGAATCAGAAGCTATTAGGAGATCGCTTTGTGTTCTTTTAACATGTAAAGGTTAACACAGTTCTCTGCAGTTTGCTAGACATTAAAAATCTGCTCCATTTCACCCACAGACCAGATGAATTAGAGAATGAATGGCCCAATTCAGTTACATTAAAACAGTCCTGGTTACACACAAATCAGTTAATAATATATTAATATTATGTTTTTTATGTGTGATGTTAATGAACAATGAACCAGTGATCTTTGCACTATAAGCTCATAATACAACACAGCCTTTACTGGACCAGCAGTCTCTATACTGTAGGATTACAAACTTACACCATCCAGAATGGACCAGTGATCTCTGGACTGTAGGGTTACAATATGACACAGCCCAGACTGGAGCAGTGGTTTCTGGACTGTAGCGTTACAATTCGATTGAGCCCTAAAGCTCAATAAATCTCAATCCACCATGTCAGTTACAACAAATTAATCAATTTATTTATCACCCATACCAACATTTATAGATAAGTTTACAACACAATGTCCTCCTCACAGGTCTTACTGACTGGGCAGGATGTGAAAATAAGACTGGAAACTGAGTCTGCAGCTCTGAACTGATGCTGCAGAGGTGGTGGAACTGACCCCCAGGTTCAGGACTCCTGGATGGAGCAGATGTTCAGGAGGCACTGTCCCAGTGTTGCTGCATCATAGGGGCTTCTTCGCCACACAGACACCCAGAAAGTAATTCCTGTCAGGTCAGGGCACCGATACTGTCACATCCTGCACTTGCCCTCACCCTCGCTAACCCCATTACATTCCCAAACCCATTGTTTCACGCTCTCATTCCTAATTCCTAACAGCCTTTGCCCATCGGAACAGCAGCTGAGACATTCCAGGTGGTTCATCTTCCTCTGTCTGTTCTGCTATTTAGGATGTGGCAATCAGAGCCCAGTTTTTGGCATATGAAGGCAACAGGAATCCTAGCAGGACAGAACAGTTTGTCCTCACACCAACCTGTGGATACTAACCCCAGATCACTCACTGTCCAGGTTCCAAAGAGATGAGGATGAAATTTGCCGTCCATTAATCTCTTCAGTGACACAATAATCTGAATAACTGGCAGAGCACTGATCTACTAATCTGTGACTTTAGACCATAAGGAATTCATGAAGAGCTGCCCTAGTTGTTCCAGTCAGAGGTTATTGTGATGAGTCTGTCTGTGTAAGAATTTCAGATCTCTGTGGACATGGATTGAGCTAAGAAACACCTAGATAACTTTGGACAAAACAAAACGATATGACATAGTTGAGAGTTGTACAGACATTCCCTAATTGTTAAACAGTATCTGGAAATACAGTATATATTAACCTTCTAGTCATCTCTGTTACTAATGTAGATAATTAATGATAAAAACAACATGTAAATGAATAAGAATGTTGATTCTACATCGTGTGATGATGTGTCTTCATCCATTTGTGTCACTTAATTTCTAGTGCATTTATACAGTAGGAGTGAAAGGTGAGAACAGAGCTCTGTAACTGCTGTGTTAACTGGACAGTTCAGTAAATGAATGGGAGTTAGGGGTGAGTACAGAGCTGAATGAACAGGAGTTCACAGGAGTACAGAGCTGAACCAGGTGTGTTGCATTCCATTCATTCCAAAAGAATAATGAGCAGGTGAGGCGTGTCTACAAAGCAGTCAGTCACTGCTGTACTGCTAGTATTCTATGGACTCTGAAACTGAGAAATACTTCCTTGTTCCTCTATGAACTATTACAGTGAAAACCTGTTTTTTTAAAATCTCCAAAACACATGGTGTGTAAAGATCAACTCACACATACCTTATCATCACACACTCCTAACACCCCTGTTTCCCCTGTACCTGAAAGCCCTCAGTAAAAAAAAAGTCCTCACCTGTTTCTCAGTCCTTCCTGCTGCAGGAGAGACACTATCATGACCTCTGTGTTCATCCATTGTGCACAAATAACAGACAAATTTTTGATCAGTACGACAATAGAACTCCAGGGGTTTGTCGTGATTCAGGCATACAAGTTCATCCAGATGTCCAGTAGCATTAACCATCGTGTGTCTCTTCAAACGGGCAACTTCATGGTGAGGTTGGAGGTGAGTCTGGCAGTAAGAGGCCAGACACATCAGGCAGGATTTCACAGCTCTCTCTTGACTCCCACTGCAGACAGCACACAGCACATCTCCAGGGCCAGCAGGACTGTGAGCAGGAGGAGGAGCACTGAGCCCTGTCTGCTTCAGTTTCTCCATCAGTTCAGCCAGCATGGTGTTCCTTCGCAGAACAGGTCTTGGAGTGAAGGTCTCTCTGCACTGGGGGCATCTGTAGACGCCAGTGTGATCATCCAGATCCCAGTGTGCCTTAATACAGCCCATACAGTAGCTGTGCCCACAGGGAAGAGCCACTGGATCCTTCAGCAAATCCAGACACACAGAGCAGCTGAACTGGTCTTGATCCAGGAAATCACCTGCTGTTGCCATTTTGTCATTCAGCACAAATACCACAAGGAACTAGAGAGCTGTTTCAGCAGAGGTGAAATTGAACTTTTTATCTGAGCTCTCTTCCTGGAGATGCAGGGGGTGTGTCCTTTGTAAAGGATGTGGCTTAAAAAGGGGTGTGGTTTTGAAACCAGCACCCAGCACTCCACTATGTTGATCGCATTTAGATCCATGAAGAGAAAGTGCTTCTGTCCCTGCCTGGCTGTCCCTGTGGTCAGATTGTACTTGCAGATGGGCTGAGAGTCTCAGTGCCCTGCAGCGGATGACTACAGGATCAGCCAGCTGCCTGCTGGCTGGTTTCTGTCTTCTCACAGGTCATTCTCAACTACACCCCAGTGTTCTCCCCAGTTTGGCATTAAGCGGTGGCACGTTCTGTGTGAAGGCAGAGCCCTTGTCTAAGGGTGATGGGTTACCTTGACAACCACAGCTGGGGCAGTTAATTTTGGATGAGCCACAGCTGTGGGAGCTCTTTAGTCACACACTGAACACTTCCCCAGAGGGACCAGGTTAGTTGCCTGGGTTAGTTGCAGCTGAGAGAAGACGAATTCAAGGCTTCAACTAACAGACTCCCTCAAGGGGAGACAAGGACCGCTGCCGTGGTAGAATTCTGGCCATCACAGAGGACAGTCACCACCCCGGGCATGAGCTCTTCATCCCACTGCCCTCAGGCAAGACATACAAGAGCATACAGACACTTACCACTAGATTCTTCAATAGCTTCTGCCCACAAGCAATGCGATTGGCGAACACATTTGGCCATGCCCCTTGGACCACACCTACACCATCTACCTCATTATAATTTCTTATTTATTACAAATCTACAGTCATTGTTTACATCTGCATTGTTTGCATTTGAACTGTTTACTTGTTTACTTGTACATTGTCTGCTGTTTGTTTGTATATTGTCTTGATACACTGCCTGCACTTTGTTTTACACTTTTTTTAACAATCGAGAGACTTCCTGTCAGTAAAAATTCCATTGTACCAGTACATGTACCGGTTACATATGGCAATAAAGTTCAAGTTCATTACAGTGACAGTGTATCCTCACCAGGACAGGTTGAGTTTTTAGGCCTCGCTCACCTTTTTCTCCAGTCATGGCACTGCAGAATAGGGACAGTCCACGCTGGATGCCGCTGCTCCAAGCAGTGCACTTTTTTCTTTCTTTTTTTTCCCCATTTACACTGCTGCCTCAGCCCCCTCAAGCAGGGCATTGACTTTTACCGGTGTTTGCTGTGGCTCCTCCCCAGAACCTGCACTGTTACACCAGAAATCCACATCTTCATGGAGATTTTAAATGTGTGATACAGCAGAGTCCAACAGCCTGTGACTGACAAAATAGCACTTGCTGGCTTCAAAACTGCAATATTTAAACATCCCTCTTTATTATTAATGAAGGATCATGAATAATTAATTTCTGATTCATTAACTTGGTTAATTCGTTGATTCATTAACAGGTCATTGCTGATTCCTGCAGACAATCCTGGTTTGCTGTGTAAAGGGTTAAAACCCATTTGAGTCTTTCTGGCTTTGTCTTTTCCTTCTGTCTGGGGACAGAGAAAATATCCTCTGTCAGAAAATGAGAGTGAGAAACAGAGAAAATATCGATTTTGTTTGTGTGAAAAGGTTTTTGTGTGTTGGTTATTTTCTCTCATGTTGTGAATAAAACTCCACTGAGTCTCTCTTACAGCTGTTTTGTGTGACTCTCACTTGTGCCTGTAAAAACTCTTATTCCTGACACCTCTATCTAGAGAGTATCACACCCCTGTCTCTGTGATTCTCTTTGGCTTTGACAAGGATTTCAGCACAGAAATACAACGCAACTGCTAGAGCACTGATGAAGCTGTCAGACCTCCTGTCTGGAGCCCTGGAACAGTGGGACCCATGACTGGGAATCAGGATTTGGTGCTGTGTGTGAAAGTCAGCTTCGTATTAATCCAGCACACCGGTGAGACAGGGTGGCTCTGATTGAGCTGTGCTGGCAGTGTCACTGTTACGGTTTCCAAATTATTAGAAACCACTAAAGAACTTAAACAGACCCTGCGCAGCACAGCAGAAGCCTTTAAAGGGCAAGTACCAAAACAACAGTCTGAACATACATTTGAATACAAAGTTTTTATAACAAACCCATGGGAAATTACAATATAACATTGTCTATAACACAGTCTAAGGTCATGGATATCAGGCGAACAGGATATCAGGATTTACAAGTTGAAATACAGGCATAAGACAAAACACTGGGTCCCTCCAAACCAGACTTGTGCGATTACGATGTAATCCAAATACAGAGTCCCACATTCCAAGCTTCTCCATACGAAGGCACCTGTCACCAGGAACCGGATACAAGGCCATTCACACTGGGAAAACCAGGACCCAGAAAACCAAGAACTTCGCAACCCAGGAACATGGAATAGGATTCATGAAGACGTCTGAACCAGGAAAACCCAGGAGTCTATGCCGAAGATCCAGAACCAAGAAACCGAAAGCTTAAGTGCTGGAGCAGGTCCGGCTGTACAAGCTGACACTGGAGATCTGACAATGCTGAGCCCCGAATACAGGGTTAATCAACCTTATATACAAGGAAGCAACCAGTAAACCGATTCTGACTGGCCACCGCATAATCAGCACCACTCAGAGTGTTCTGACAATTAGCGCTTCTTGACAGTCACAGCCCCTGTTTCACCCTGATTCACTCCTGCTTCTCTCTTGAGCTCCACTCCTTCTCCACATTCCTAACAGCCTGTGATGAGATCTCAACATCTGCCTCTTGTAGTTGGTCTGGCTGCCTCAGTGTGGAGAGAGATCTCTTCCCTGTTTCCCTCTGAAGAGCTGTTTTTTACCATCTTGTGTTTCTGTCTCAAACTCCTGAGTCTGTCTCTCCTTCATCTTGACAGATCTCTCTGACAGCTGACGGCAAAAACTGTGTGTTTTAGAAGCTCCAGACAGACATGAGGCTGTCATGTTAATCAGATCAGACAGGGTTGGTGATGACAAGCATGGGTCATCCCAGGGATGCGCTGTCTAGAAAAGACTGAAACACTGAACGATTTTATTTGGATTCAGGTCAGGGTGTAAATTAACAAGGGACTCAGTGAATGAGGTCTGGACTGTGCAGGAAGGTCACTGTGTATCCAGAGATGCTACAAAACAACAGGTTTCCAGCCCTGTGATTCACATTCACTCCTTTTCTTGGGGATCGAATGACAATTACTACAGTTTACTTATTATTGTGACAGAAGGAGCAGCTGGAACCAGAGCACCACAAACTTGGGATGCAGTGATTCAGTGTGAGCTGACAGCAATCTGATTGGTGAGAAAAGGACACACAGGCAGAACAGACTAATCCCTGAGCAGACCTCCACTACAGTCCCACCCCCACAGCCCAGTAAGATACACCCTGGTACTTATGATTGAAGATAAGAGGACAGTCAGACAGGCAGTGTGAAAACAGTCATTAAGGAGGGGGTCTCCTTTTATACCCCAGTTGTGCCCAGATGAGAGAATTTACAATTATTATCATCACCGCCGTCTACATCCCCCGATGTAGAGGTACTGTACTGCAATAAACAAATAGGAATCTGCAAATCCCGACGTTGTCACGATCATCATCCCTCCTCTAGAGGGTGCTCCTACCATTTTTTGTTGTGTTCCCAGCTTTATTTGCCCCAGCTATGTCCTTCCCCTTTTCCCTATTGAGCCTGGCATCTCCATAGTTCTAGGCTCAGCTTTGGAAGACCCTACCACCAGGCACAGAAGTGGCCCAAGGGCAAAGGCTTCACCACGGCCCCCTAACCTACTGAGTCCGTGGCTCGGAGTGCTTTATCCCATCAAACTTTTAATTATCGGTGTTCCTAGTTCCCTGTTCCAGAGTTCATCTTGGATGGATCTCCTGGCACTTGGACCTTGGACTGCGCCCTGATTTTCCCTATTGGACTTCCTTTGGACTCGTTCGTCTGCGCTCCCCCCATGCAGCAGTTCACTGCTGTCATTACCCCCAGTGTTTCTACCCGACCCGATCCTGCTGTGTCTTCCCTGATGTCCTCCTCAAGTCACTACCGGATTATACCATCTCGTATAGGGTCTTTAAACAACGCATTTTCACGGGAGTCAGAACCGGCTTCCCTGACAGACACAGCCTTTATCATCGTGGGTGACTTTAATCATACAAATCTCAACTCCGGTCTCCCGAAATACCATGTCACCTTCCTAATGAGAGGAGAAAACACCCTGGACCACGTTTACAATACGATTCAGAATGCTTACAAGGCCGTACCCCTCCCCCACTGTGGAAACTCAGACCACTTCACTCTGTTTCTCCTCCCGGCATACAGACAGCTGCACAGGCGAGTGAAACCAGCCTTCAGGATGGTGAGTCTGGCATGAAGGATCTGAATCAGTCCTGCAGGACTGTTTTTAATGCACTGACTGTGATGTGTTTAAAGTGACAGTCAGCCAGGATCAATCTAAAGAAGAGTATTGCAAAAACACACTCAAACGGGAATTAGAGGGACACTTCACCACTAATGGCCCACGGTGCATGTGGCAAGATATACAGGCCCTCGCAAACTACAAAAGGAAGAACATCTGTGCACCTGCGCATGATGCCTCCCTGCCTAACAAGCTCAACACCTTTCATGCTCAGTTTAAAGCGAGCAACACAGAACCAGTCAACAGAGCTGCAACCTCCGCAGCTGACCAGGTGCTCTCGCTGTCTGCAGATGAGGTGAGGAGATCTCTGCTAAAAGTGAACACACGCAAGGCTGCAGGATCTGACAGCATACCCAGTCACGTCCTCAGAGCCGGCACCAATCAACTGGCAGGTGTATTCACAAACATTTTCAACATGTCCCTGCCCCAAGCTGTAGTCGCCACTTGCTTCAAGACAACCACCATCATCTACTGCCCAGTGGCACTAACCCCTGTTATCATGAAGTGCTTTAAGAGGCTGGTCATGGGGCACATTGAGGACACAATTCCAGACACAGTGGACCTATTCCAATTTGCCTACCAGCCCACCAGATCCACAGATGATGCAATGTCCATTGCCATACACTCTGCTGATAAAAAGAACACATACGCAAAACTACTATTCATCGACTTCAGCTCAGCTTTTAACACTATCATTCTAGAGAAACTAGTCATGAAACTCAGTGCACTGGGTCTTGACACCACCCTCTGCAACTGGATTCTGGACTTCCTGACAGGCAGACCTCAGGCTGGCAGGCTTGGAAACCACACCTCCGGCACACTAACTCTGAACACTGGGGTCCCCCAGGGGTGTGTGCTTAGTCCATTGCTCTACTCCCTCTACACCCACGACTGTAAGGCCAAACAACACCAACTTCATCATCAAGATTGCCGATGACACCACAGTTGTAGGTCTGATCACAGACAATGATGAGAGGGCCTACAGGGAGGAGGTCAATCTCCTTACAATGTGGTGTGATGACAACAACCTCACCCTCAACGTCAGCAAAACCAAGGAGCTGATCGTTGATTTCAGGAAACTGCAAACCAGACATGCCCCTATCCACATCAATGGGACTGAAGTGGAAAGGATCAGTAACTTTAAATTCCTTGGCGTCCATATCACCGAGGAGCTCACATGGTCTCTCAACACCACCTGTCTGATCAAGAAAGCACAACAGCGCCTGTACATCGTAATACGGTTGAAGAAGGCTAAGATATGTCCCCAGATCCTCACTAGCTTTTACAGATGCACTACAGAAAGCACACTGACAGCCTGCATCACAGTGTGGTATGGCAACTGCAGTGCTGCTGACCGCAAAGCCCTACAGTGGGTGGTGAAAACTGCCCAGTCCATCACTGGGGTTGCCCTCCCATCTATCCAGGACATTTATGACAGATGGTGCTTGAGGAAAGCTCTAAGCATCATCAAAGACCCCACACACACCAGCTACAGACTTTATGATCTGCTATCATCTGGAAAACGGTACTGGAGCTTCGGGCCCGGACTACCAGACTCAAAGATAGTTTTTACCCCCGTACTATCAAACTATTAAACTCCCAGCCTCTCTCACTCTCACCTCACCTCTCACCTATGATCTGAACCTCACAGTGCCTTCTTTCTTACCAAAAACCCAAACACACATTGAAAATCTACCTCTACCATACATGTCAAAAGCTCACTCCCCATAATTTCTATCCCTTTATTTCATTCTGTTGATGCATATTTTTGTACATAACCTGTTACGCTTTTGTTGTTTTGCACATTGCCTGTTGTTGTTTTTTTTGCACATTGCCTGTTGTTGTTTTTTTTTGCACATTGCCTGTTGTTGTTTTTGCACATTGTCTGTTGCTGTTTTTGCACATTGCCTGTTGTTGTTTGTTGCACACTGCCTGTTGTCTCTGTCTTTCTTTTGTTATACAATTGTATTGTTGTGGTTGTTTTTTTTTCTTGTACTACTTATGTCCGAGAGCTATCTAAATAGCATTTTGTTATACCAGATACCTGTATATGAGTATAATGACAATAAACTTGAACTTGAACAATGCAACACAGTTTTTGCCCATTTCATCTCAGACACATTGCGCACACTACATGTTACTACCTAACCAAAGGCGTAAGAGTTATCGCTGGTATCTGTTGAGTTCCCCTTTATTAGGAGGTTTGTTAATACATGATAAAGCTGTCTTTGGTTTAAAGGGGGACTACAATGCTAGTTTCTGGCTTAGAGAGAATCAGCATTGACAACCACAGTGAAAGCAAAATGTACACAGTAACTTGGAAAATCTCCCATTTACATTCCAAAGCAGACTGAATCATCAGGTCTGCGCAGTGCCGTGTTCTGCGATTCAGAACAAGGCAACAAAACTCTTTTCTGGACACTCCACTCAGAGCTCTTCACAGGTCATGGGGATCCCACTACCGTCACCAGTGTGCAGCCCCCTGGATGATGCTCCAGTCTGCTCCAGCACACAGCAGCTTTCAGAGTGATGAAGCCAGTTCAGAGATGGGGATTATTAGGAGGCCATGATTGGTAAGGGCCAATGGGAAATTTGGCCAGGACACCGAGATTACACCCCTACTCTTCTCGAGAAATGCCCTGGGATTTTTAATGAGCACAGAGAGTCAGGACCTTGGTTTTATGTTTCTTCGGAAGGATGCCACCTGTTTACAGTATAGTGTCCTCGTCGCTATACTGGGGCATTAGGACCCACATGGACCGCAGGGTGAGCGCCCCCTGCTGGCCCCACTAACACCTCTTCCAGCAGCAACCTTAGTTTTTCCCAGGAGGTCTCCCATCCAGGTACTGACCAGGCTCACACCTGCTGAGCTCCAGTGGGGCTGCCAGTGGTGAGCTACAGAGTGATATGGCTGCTGGCATAATACTTAATGATCCTTTGATAATTCAGTATCAGAATTAATCCCATAGTTGCCAAGCGATGATCTGCTCCCTACAAATGTCAAATGAAAACCCCCGTCTTCCTTCTTTCAGGTTAGCTTTCAAACAGACTAAGGTCCTGGAGCCCCCGTGAGTATTCAAATCCTCATATTTCTCATGTTGGGTCTGACTGCCTTGCTGTTAACATGGTCAAACTGAAGCGTTTCTTTTTTTACTAGATGTTTTCGACAGGCCTTAAATGTAATAAATTTGATAAGTGAAGGAAATGTATTTACACTTTCTGTTGGCTTTGCCTGGAAATAAAGACAACGCGTCTGAGCTGCTGCCCTCTGCTGGCTGGTCTGTGTCATAACACTGTCACCCCCAGGGTTTCAATCCCTGCAATCATAAGTAAAAATAAGGCGCCAGCCGGAATTGGGGTCTCCAGAGTTCTGATCGCCTCTCTTGTGTCCCAGGAGGAGAGACGTGCTGACCATCACCCCCTGGCTGGCTCCCATCGTCTAAGATGGGACCTTTGACCCCTTGATCATCGACAGGATCTACAAGCCCCTCAATGTCACCATAGCAACCACAATCTTCACGGTTGGCAAGTAAGACATGTTTATCACAAAGAGTACTTAACAAAAATATATCTTCTCTATCCGTGCCTTCTTTTAGAATGTGCTCTCCTACACTCTGGGAGGAGGCACTGTTCCAGATCCCCTGTATCAAGACTAAAAGAGCATTAACTTTCTTTCTAACTAAAAGCACTCTATTGTTGAACACTAAAATAAAAAGAGGCAGGCCTCTTATTACTACTGTTGTTTTTAGACTCTTTACAAGCTAATTGTTTGATTCAAATCTAATGCCAGCAGCCATATCACTTTGCAGCTCACCACTGGCAGCCCCCACTGGAGCTCAGCAGGTGTGAGCCTGGTCAGTACCCGGAGGGGAGACTCCTGGGAAAGCTGAGGCTGCTGCTGGGAGAGATGTTAGTGGGGCCAGCGGGGGGCGCTCAAACTGCGGTCTGTGTGGGCCCTAATGCCCCAGTATAGTGATGGGGACACTGGACTGTAAACAGGTGCTTTGGATGAGATGTAAAACCGAGGTCCTGACTCTCTGTGGTCTTTAAAAATCCTAGGGTGTTTCTCGAAAAGAGTAGGGGTGTAACCCCGGTGTCCTGGCCAAATTTCCCATTGGCCCTTACCAATCATGCCCTCCTAATAATCCCCATCAATGAACTGGCTTCATCACTCTGCTCTCCTCCCCACTGAGAGCTGGTGTGTGGGGAGCATTCTGGCGCACTATGGCTGCTGTTACATCATCCAGGTGGGGGCTGCACATTGGTGGTGAAGTGGGATTCCCCATTACTGTGAAGAGTTATGGAGTGTCCAGAAAAGCACTATATAAGTGTAAGCAATTATTATTATTATTAATGGTACTGGAGTTCTGATTGAGCAGTGCAATTGAATGTTTTGTATTATGTTATTGCAGTGTTCTTGTACCGCATTATTATTGTCGAAAATGTTATGTGTTCATGAGCTTTTGATGTGCAAGACAAGTTCCCTCAAGGGCAAAAGAGGTCGATCCAATTTACTTCTGGATTCCTGGCTGAGGGGTAGACCATTTTAGCAAATCACAAACTCAAGCTGGCAGATTTAACTGGCTATGGGGGGGGCTAAACTCTTGATGTTGATTTTTTAATACATTTCACTTCATATAGGCCAGCTTTTGAAAATGCCTGGAAAAAGGAGTCGGCAGAAAAAATCTTTAGCAGGGCTGAAATTTAGGATCCGCTATTGAAAAGGCCCTGGAAAGGGAAAATATGTCTTCCGAGGGGTAGAGAAAAAAGAGTGGAGTGTCCAGGCAAGCAGAGGGAATATGGCAGGGAATATATACCCCCCCCCCCCACTCCACCCAACTGTCAACAGCAGCCGGTTCAACCTTACAGCATCACACACACGTTTTAATCTCATTCCATCCTTCCATTTTCCGACCCCTTTATCCGATTCAGGGTCGAAAAACCAGGGATATCTCCTGGAATGGACATGCGTTCTGTGCAAGGAGAGACATGTGGGCCGCGTAATTTGTCACTATATTTTGTCATACAGTTCAAGAGCTTTTTAAATAAACTCCCTATTTGCAATATAACACAAGGTCCTGGTGACAGTTTCTGTTTATGGGATCTGCAGTGATCTCCTGCATATTTGCAAGATGCTGATATAGGCTGCACATGCACTCTTAAAACAAAGGGGAGCTGCACGGCTATTTTTATAGTTTTGGGTTAGAGAGAATCGCCATTGATGAGCGCACTTCAAACCACAATAAAAGTAAAATGTACACAGTAACTTGTAAAACCTCCAATTTGCATCACAAAATAGATTCAGTGAGGCAACAAGACTTGGGCTGAGGTGAAGCGGCCTTTATTACACTGTAAACAAGCAGGCTTGCCGATAAATGTCTTTTGATCTAACAGAAATATTGCTGTCAACCTCCAGGCTGTTGTGCTGATACGTGGAGCTTACTTGTTAACTCTGCATGCAGGTCGTGTTTTCTGCAGTGAAATGTCTGCTGCACCACCTGCGCTTGTTCACTCGTCCATCGCATTACATCCGTCATCACAGTGATCTCGTGAGCAGGAAGGGCTACATCACAACATGCTTTTTGTGGGAACTCTTGCCCTCGCCTGTGGAGAGACGAGGGATTTGCAACAACACAGTGCTTTACGGCACTTCACAAAGCTTATGATTTTGTGCTTAATTCAGACTTTTTCCAATTTTTCTAAATTGTCCATGGATTTATTTTGTTACTGGGGCTTAATCACTGGTATGAGAAATTGGGACTGCCGGACCCACATGAAGACACATCACAATTGTTGAAACGTTTCTACATTTTCTTGTGCTTGTGTTGGTACATGTAAGACAATAGGGGGTTTGGGGGTAACGCCTAAAACGGTGGCGGGGGCAGCTGATTGGCCCCCCCCCCAAATCTGGCTACATCCCCCAACTGTGTTAACTTTCTCCGTGCTTTGGAGAATCTTCCCTCGTAGTTTTCAGAGTTTTCGGTGCTCAAAAAAAGGCTCAGGCTCACAGCCTGTGAGTGTAAGGCGTTTGCAGCTCTCTTGAAGACTGATTCCAGTGCCGATCTGTACTATAAGATGGCAACCGGGGATTGTGCTATCGCACCAGAAGTAACGCGTCGCATAATGACAACGTAATGTACGTGATCAAGAAAGGAACAATTTCAGGGGAACCCAAGATTTTTTTATCGCCAATAACTTATTTTTAAGAAATCGCACTTTTCTTGGGTGGGCTTAGTCTTTTACGCTCAGGACAAGCTGATCTAACCCTGTGGTGATCACGGGACAAGCAGGACATGAAACGCCACTTCACTGCCGTGATTTGCAAAGTAAATAGCAGGGTTTATGGCCACGATCCTGCACCTTCAACCTAGGTTGTTAAGAGTTTTTGCATGCTGGTACTAAATGTCATTACAAAAGGGGACCCACTGAGGTTGAAGCTGTTTTTGAAAAAGACGAGTATTTGCTGGCTAAACAAGACACTTGCAGACACATGGGAAGTGGTACTGAAGTAAATAGATTAGAATATATATGGGAAAAGCTGCCAGCAGAGATGAAACTATGTTGTGTTAAGATTGTATCGCACAGTAGGAGTAGGAGGATCTCATTTAGAATAGTGCATATAATGTTGGTGCCTCTTCTTCTCAGTTTAGGGTAGTTTCCACTTGTGGTTGGAGTTTCATGGTTCATTCCGAAGAAATCAGATGGGTTGACTTTGATCTATGTTCAAGACTCAAGAGATTCTGTCAGTGTAGAACACTACCCTTCAGACTAAAGATACTCAGCTCCTTCAGACCTGTCAGTGTGGGACATTCCCTTCAGACTAAAGACTTCTTTCAGCCTGTCAGTGTACCTTTGATGGACAGGGTGCCAGTCCGTCAAAGGATGCTAACCACTATACCAGAACTGTGCCACTTCTGAACAGTGTAAACTAATTTTCTGAAATAATCTGCTGAAACTTTGTTGCGCCACCTTCTTTGTTGACAGTGTTTTGTCTTTGTCGTATTGGTTTTGCTGGACCTTGGCCGTAAAAAAACAAATTTATCCCCCCACCCCAATAGATATAAATCCAAACCTGATTTGCCAGGGATTAAAATTTAAATGAGCCCAAAGTAAAGCAGAGAGACTGATTTGTCTAGGCACCTGGCACGGGTGGGGGGAGGAGTCCGATTTGAATATTGTCCCTGCAGAGAATCAATTAGATAGGGCCTAGCTAAGCCCAAATGGTTTCCATGGGGACCGCAGCTAGGTGATCAGAGGGCTGTACAGGCCTGGTAACAGTCCGCGTCTACGCAGACGTCGGAGACACTCCCCAAATCCAGAGGGGAGAAGAAGGGTGAGTGGTGACTAAATTAGAGGGGAAAAAAATATCGAGGAGCAAATTTTCAGAAAAAGTGCAAAGTTTCAGAAACGCTGTGTAATGAGTGACCTATTAGGAAATCCCGATGTTACTGTTTCGAGGTGTGGAGGAAGATTTTGAGGATTATAGGGAAATTTCAGGACATTTTAAAGATTATCAATGTCCAAACCTGCGAGAAATGTAAGCTTGGTTCGTTTGAGAGTCTGGGAACTTTTAAGCGGGTAGGTTTTTTTTTTAAGTACCAAGCGAACCGACAGGGCTCAAAAAGAGCGTTTATTTCACTGTAAGCCCGCAATGTGACCTGTTTTGAAGAGGGAGTGGTTGGTTGCTTTATTGGAGTAAGTGGCGACTCCAAAGCCAGGCTCTGCCTTAAGTGAAACTGTACAGGTCAAGCGATGTTGACCCAGGGAGAACCTGATGAGAAAGATGAAAAGTCCCGCGGCTGGCAGAGGAATCCTACTCTGTTGGGCCCCTGAGCAAGACCCTGAACCCCAGCTGCTCCAGGGGTGTCGTATAAATGGCTGACCCTGCGCTCTGACCCCCAGCTTCTCTCTCCCTGCCTGTGTGTCTCATGGAGAGCAAGCTGGGGTCTGTGAAAAGACAAATTCCTAATGCAAGAAATTGAATATGGCTAATAAAAGTGATCTGATCTTACCAATTCAGGGCCACAGGACCTATTCTGGCAAGCAAAGGGCACTATGCGGGCTACACTCTGGACAGGACGCCACTCCATCACAGGTCTTGGTAAATTGATCATGTATTATGTCTTTATTATGTATGTGTTGTGTTTGTCCGGCAAAGTCAAGTTCCCATCTGGGCCACTAAAGGCTGGAACCTAATTGGAAACTACATCTAAATGAAAATCGAAGAAATCTGAAAGGAGCTCTTAAGTGTTTCTCTGATTGCAGATTCGCCGACCCACAGTGATGGCTAAGAAGATATGCCTCACCTTAATCGTCTCAGGTTAGTGAGTCCTTTTTTCATTTGTGTGGACTAACCCCGAACCTCTGTTTGGAAAGATGATGTTGCTTTACTGCAGAGTATTCAAGTTCAAGTTCAAGTTCATTGTCACTATACTCATATACAGGTATATGGTATAATGAAATGCTATTTAGCGAGCTCTCAGACGATACGTAGTACAAAAAAACAACAAATCAATTGTATAATAAAAGAAAGACAGAGACAACAGGCAGTGTGCAAAAACAACAACAGGCAGTGTGCAAAACAACAAAAGGTAACAGGTAATGTGCAAAACAACATCAGATGTGCAGAACAGAATGAAATAAAAGGATAGAAATGATGGGGAGTGAGCTTTTTGACATGTAAGGTAGAGATAGATTTCAATGTGTGTTTGAGTTTTAGGTAAGAAAGAAGGCACTGTGAGGTTCAGATCATAGGTGAGAGGTGAGGAGAGAGTGAGAGAGGCTGGGAGTTTAATAGTTTGATAGTGCGGGGGTAAAAACTGTTTCTGAGTCTGGTAGCCTGGGGCCGAATGCTCCGGTACAGTTTTCCAGATGGGAGAGGGTCATACAGTCTGTAGCTGGGGTCTGTGGGGGTCTTTGATGATGCTTAGAGCATTCCTCAAGCACCGTCTGTCATAAATGTCCTGGATAGATGGGAGGGCAACCCCAGTATGTGAACAGAACTGTGTCACCAGCTCTCTGTAACTATCTGAAACACAACGAAGGTTACTTATCGACAGATACTTTATTGATCCCGTGAGGGGAAATTGCAGTGCGACAGCAGCACAGTCATCACAGCAACAGTGTAACGAAATGATACAACAATCCAATCAGTCCAGTCAGTGAGAAGTGCGCTAAGAAGAGTCGCTCACAGTCCAGAATATACAAAGAGCAAGCCGGAACAGTACACAAAAAAGTTGTATTGCACAATATAAATATATTGTCCCTGACATGTATTGTACAAAAAACAGTTGTAAACGGGGAAAAAAAAAACAGAGGGAAGCAGAGAGTTTACTGTTTAGTCCAAAACCAGGTCAGTGTCAGTGCTGCTCCTGCCCAGACACACAGTGGATGAGTGGTACAGTCTGATGGCAGAAGGCACGAATGACCACCTGTAGCACCCCCTGTCCCACCGCGGGTGGATCAGCCTGTCGCTGAATGTGCTCTTCATTCTCCCAAGCATGTCTTAGAGGGAAAGATGGGAGATGTCCATGATGGCCTGTAAGGTTTTTCCTGGGGCACACGATTGACCTTTTTGGAGTTCTCCAGTAAAGAGGCAAAGAAATATGTGTGCAGCTTCATTCAAATACACCGTTTGCTCCAGCCTTCTTATTAATTTTATTTAGAATTGGTCACAAATTTATATAGTGTCATAGGGAAAAAAAAAAACAGTGAACGGTTATAGACAATTTGCCAAGGTTAATTTATGGCTGGTTTTAAAAAAATGATTATATACAGTATATGTATTGTAATCTCCTCATGTGGGCTTTTTCTCTCCTTTCCAATATGGACCGGCAGAGATGGAAGATGAAAAGACCTCTGAACTTCGGTGTTGAAAGGGCTGGCGCTTACAGTCTGTCCCAATACAGTCAGTCCAGGGGTCTGTGTCCCCGGTCCAGTTAGTCCAGGCGGTCTGTGACCTCTGGTCCAGTCAGTCAAGGAGGTCCGTGACCCTGGTCCAATTAGTCCAGGGATCTGTGACTCTGTTCCAGTTAGTCTAGGAGTCTGTGTCTCTGGTCCAGTTAGTCCAGGGGTCTGTGACTCTGGTCCAGTCAGTGCAGGGCTCTCTGATCCTGACCCAGGGAGAGCTCAGGTCTAGTAAATCTTACAGGTCACCCTGAATCGCCGGTTTTATTGATGTTTGCTCCCAATGATCCCTCAGTTACTTTATTGAACAGACCGCCTGTTTAATCGATCATAGTCCAGGCGATCCAGGCCTTTATTAATTGATCAAAGCACTGTTATTTACTCCTGGTCCTGGAGTGTGACGGGTAAATTTATGAGTGAGAGCCTTATAACAGTGACAATCGAGTCTAATTGCATTTAGAGTGTATTCAAACCATTAAGAGTCCAGGAAAGGACATCAATATGCCCTTTGATTATTTGCAGGCTCCCTTTAAAACCCACCGGGAAAGGTTCAAGATGTTTCTAAATCTGGAGGTCTCAGTCCTGGCTCAAATCCAGGTATTAAGAGCCTAGGATGGAATAAAGATTAAAAGATACAAAAGCCCTCCAGGCTCAAAAATCAAATCAAATCAAATCAAAGTTTATTTATCAGATGCACAACAAAATAGCATGCAGCAGCAGTAGTTGCTGGCAATGAATTGTCTTTTTCTGCGAGCTCACAAAAATCACAAGAATCACAGAAATCACAAAAACACAAAAATCACAAAATTGGGGTTACATTTTTTTCAAATGGAATAAAACTCAATATGAGTAGAGCTGCTATGTGTCCATGGTGTATGCAATATATACAAGTAGTGCGGTTATGCTGAATACAGTGAAAACTGTGTGTCCATGTAGCCATTACAGGTGATTTGCTAAGGGAGCTGCAGGTTGGCTATTAAGCAGTCTAAAGTCTCAATAGTGAATAACAGTCTTATAGTCTCAAAAGTGAATATCAGAGCTCTAGGGCCAGGATTGGCCCTTCATTCCATGTTATCTTCATATTTCCACAGCCTTTCCTTTACTTATGTCCTTTGTGAGGAGACTGTTCAAGACTTTTTCTGTTGGGGACACAGTCTCTTTCTGCAGGATCAAGATGGCTAAAGTCTCATAAGCACTTGGCTCACCAATGACTGGAGTGGTTGCACCCTGGATTCAGTTCTGCTGTCTGCTGTCTGGAGTTGGTATGTGCCTCCAGTTCATGTGTGTTTCTTATAGGTTTGCCCCGGTTTCCTCCCATAGTCCAAAGCCATGCTGGTGGGTTAATTGGCTTCTGGGAAAATTGGCCCTGGTGTGAGTGTGGGCATATCTGTGCCCTGCAATAGGCTGGTGTCCCTGTGTTAACATAGTCATTCATCTGTCCTGCCTTGTGCCTGTGGCTTATGGCTCGCTCACATTGTTTCGAGGATGCAAATGACGCATCAGCATAAACACCTCAGTCTTTTCCCCGAGTATCCTCCCTGAGTTTTGCATAGAAAGTTTGTTTTTCCTGCCGGCACGCCAGAACCCCACACTTAGACATGATCTGTCAGGTGTTTTTGGTTTAAATCATTTGAATTTCATTTGCTGCCCGCTTCTCGGCCTCCGCTAATCCCGCTGTATCACCTGCGATCGTCTGCAGTCTGGATCTGAGCAAAGTACAGAAATGACCAGGGGGCCGATTGCTCATCAAAGAACCTGTGGCCACCAGCCTACCAACTCTGAGGTTGTACCTCCTTAGATAGATAGATACTTTATTGATCCCGTGAGGGAAAGTGCAGCGCAACAGCAGCTTTACACAGACAACACAGCCACAGTGTAACGAATGATACAATAATAATAAAAATAATAATACAATACATACAATACAATCAGTACAGTGAGGGGTGCACTAAAAGAGTTACTCACAGTCCGGACACACAAAGAACAAACTAGAACAGAACAGTACGCAGAAAAATCGTAGCACACATATGAAAATAAATATAGATATAAATATAAATGTATTGCACGGGTCCCTGGCATATATTGCACAAAAAACGGTTGTAAACGGGAAAAGAAAAGAAGAGGACAGATGTAGCAGTAGATGTGTAGATGCGTTCAGTCCAGAAACAGGTCACTGTCAATGTTGCCTCTGCCCAGACGCAAGGTGGATGCGTTGTACAGTCTTATGGCAGAAGGCAAGAATGACCTCCTGTAGCGCTCCCTGTGGCACCGTGGATGAATCAGTCTATTGCTGAACATGCTCTTCATTTCTACAAGCCTGTCATAGAGGGGATGGGAGATGTTGTCCATGATGGCCTCTAGTTTGGACACCATTCTCCTCTCAGCTACTACCTCCAAGGGGTCCAGGTCAGACCCAATGACAGAGCTTGCTCTCCTGATGAGCTTGTTCTGCCTTTTAGAATCCACAGCTCTAATCCCAGGGCCCAAGCATACCACTGCGTAGAAAATGGCGCTCGCCACCACCGACTGATAGAACAAATGTAGCATCTTACTACATACATTGAAGGACCTGAGCCTCCTCAAGAAGTAAAGCCGGCTCTGTCCCTTCTTATAGATGGCCTCGATGTTCTTAGACCATTCCAGTCTATCGTCGATGTGCACTCCCAGGTACTTGTACGAGTCCACCATCTCCACGCCACTCCCATGGATGTAGATAGGAGTAGGTTTGACCTTTTTCCTCCTGAAATCTACCACCAGTTCCTTTGTCTTTGTTACATTTAGTTCCAAGTGGTTCAACCTGAAGTTCAAAGTCCGAAGTATAGAGAGTGAAGAGGAATGGAGAAAGAACTGTCCCTTGAGGTGCCCCTGTGTTACTCACCACCTGTTCAGACACACAGTTCTGAAGTATCACAGACTGTGGTCTGCCTGTCAGGTAGTCAGTGATCCACGAGGTCATGGAGGCATCGACTTGCATATCCTCCAGCTTCCTCCTTAGAAGTAAGGGCTGGATGGTATTGAAGGCACTGGAGAAGTCTAAAAACATGATCCTTACAGTGTTGCCAGCCCTGTCCAGGTGTGAGTAGGCCCTTTGCAGCATGTAGATGATCGCATCCCCCACACCAACACTGGGCTGGTAGGTAAACTGTAGGGTGTCCAGTGATGAGCTTACCAAGGGGTCTCAGGTGGGATAAGACCAACCTCTCCAGTGTCTTCATGACGTGAGAAGTCAGTTCAACTGGTCTGTAGTTGTTGAGGACAGAGGGGCGCTCCTCTTTGGTACCGGGACCAGGCATGTCTTCCAGAGCACCGGGACACTCTCCAAGCGCAGGGTCAGGTTGAATAGTCGCTGGAGCACTCCGCTCAGCTGATCAACACAGGCCCTCAGAACTCTGGGACAGATGTTATCTGGCCCTGTGGCCTTACCCTGGTGCAGCCTCTTCAGCTCCTTCTTCACCTGGTCAGCTGTGATGGTCAGCCTGGCCTGGGGGATGGTGCTCATAGGGCTTTCAGTGCTGCAGGTGTTAATGGCGGAGGTGTTGGAGTGGCAGCTGTGGGGGATGGGTGGGTGAGTAGCTGTCGGGGGTTGTAGCTGTAGGCGGCCATGTTTGTGGGGGGATGGAGGAGGTGTTGGGCAGTCGCAGCTGTGAAGGGTTAGGGAGCGTGTGGCTGTGGGGGGATGGGTGTTGAGCCACAGAGGACCCTGGATCAAACCTGTTAAAGAACTGGTTCAACTCGTTGGCCATCTCCAGGTTCCCCTCTGTTGCACCCCCAGCCTGTTTGAAGCCAGTGATCTCTCTCATGCTGATCCATACATCCCTTACCCTATTCCTTTGCAGCTTGTCCTCTGCCTTCCTCCTGTAGGCGTCCTTGCTCTCTCTTAACTTCTGCTTTAGCTCCCTCTGTACACGCTTTACCTCTTCCTTATCCCCCCTCCTAAAGGCTCTCTTCTTGTCATTCAGAAGAGCCTTCAAGTCGCTGGTGATCCAGGGTTTGTTATTGGAAAAGCAGTGTACGTCTTTGGTGGGGATGGTGTTGTCTACGGAGAAGTTAATGTAGTCAGTGACACAGTCCACCATGCTGTCTGTCGTCCCCATGTGGTTCGCACAGCACATCCCAGTCGGTGGCCTCCAAAGCACCACGTAGATCCTCCATAGCCTCTTGAGACCATCTCCTCACAGTCCTCATGGTTGCAGGTTGACGCTGGACAATAGGCGTGTATAGTGGTGTAAGCAAGACAAGGTTGTGATCTGATCTGCCAAGGGGGGGAAGGGCTGTGGAACTATATGCATCCTTAGCATTGGCATATAATAAGTCCAGTTTTTTGTTTTCTCTGGTCGGGCACTTAACAAATTGGTGGAAAGTAGGCAAAGTGGTGGAAATAGATACGTGGTTAAAGTCCCCTGAAATAGCTATAAAAGCGCTAGGGTGCTTTGTTTGTAGACTGGCTGTGACTGTGTTTATGACGTCACACGCTACCTCTGCGTTTGCCGTAGGTGGAATGTAAACAACAACAAAGATGGCGCATGTAAACTCCCGCGGTGTCCGGGTTACAGACGCACTCCTTAAAATGAGTATGTCCACCATCTGTTGTTGACAAGCACCGCGAGCCCCCCTCCTTTCCTCTTACCACTCTCGGTGTTTCTGTCCGCCCGCACCGTCTGAAAGCCGCCGATGGTAACGTTCGAGTCCGGAATAAGTTCCTGCAGCCACGTCTCGGTGAAACACATGATACTGCATTCACGATACTCCCTCTGGCTTCTCACCAATGCTCCCAGTTCGTCCATCTTGTTCACTAAGGACCGCACATTTCCCATGATGATCGAAGGAAGGTAGGGTTTAAATCTCCTTCTCTTCGCATTTTGCGTCGCACCTGCCCCACAGCCTCGGCTTCTCCTCCTCAGCTCCTCCGGTACCAATGGCTTCTCTCCAGTGAGTAGAGCCGGACGCGCTAGCGCGATCAGCTGGTCATGCGTGTAGACAATGCCTCTGTAGCTATCGGCATTGCAACCCGATAGAAACAGAGGTCCGAGTATCAGAAAAAACAAGAAAAAGCATGTCAGCTTTCTAGTATCCATCATGTTGTGATCGCAAATCTAGTTGCCGGCAAAGGTATCAAGAAAAAACACTAACACACTAGCATTAACTAACTGAAAGAAACAAAAAGACAACAAAAAGACACAGACCTGCTGTAGCAGGCTGCCACTAACACGGCGCCATCTTAGACTGATTATCATCTGGTCTTGTTGATGCCGTTGCTTTTTGCCAATTAATCGTTCCGCCTGACTTTGATATCAGCGGTGCTCTTGATTATATGATATTCCATCCTCCCACCTGTTCCACCTCATGCAGTTCAGGGTGGTGGGACAGCCAGAGCTTATTCCAGTAAACAGCAGGCACAAGGAGTGGTACTCCATCACACTGGCACTAACTCTCCCAGACGTCAGTGAACATACCAGCATGCCTTTCGACTGGGGAGCAGACTGGAGCACCCTAGAGGAAACCCAGCGTGAGCACAGTGTCGAATATACAAACCAGACCAGAAGCAGAGCTGAACCTAGCGTCCCAACGCTGAGAAACTGCAGTCCTAAAGCCCCTGTGCCACTTCACAGTGCATTGGCAGACCCATTTGAAATCCTCCCCCAGGGAAGACAAAACCACTCAAAACGACAGCCACAAATGTCGGGTTGAGAAGTGCCGGGCCATTCCCCGACCGGATTTGCTTCTCCGACGCTTTGGCACGTCGTGCGCAGGCTTGGCCAGGCATCGCGAGCTGGTCACCCCTGCTCCTAAGCCTCAACCCTGCCTCCTGTGTTTCAGGCCTCTGGGGGTTGGTCTCACCTCACCGCTACCACTTCGTGAGCAAGCGCAGGACGTGGGCGGGGGCTCGGGCGTACTGCAGGGGCCAGTACACGGACATGGCTACCGTGAGTGGGCCAGCCGACCTGGAGCAGCTCCTTGCCACCACCGAGCCGGTCACGGGCTGCGCCTGGACCGGCCTGTACTATGTCTGGGACCTGTGGCAGTGGTCCCTCGGGGGGGGCTACCTCTACGGCGTGGGGAGGTCTGCTTTTACCAGCTGGCGTGCGGGAGAACCAAACAACTACGGCGGCAAGGAGAACTGCGTGGCGATGGTCGGCGGCGGGTTGTGGGCAGATCGCCCTTGCAGTTTCACGAGCTATTCCGTTTGCTATCAAGGTAAATGGCCCCTGAGTCTTTTACGGCCTTTTACGGTCTTTCTCACGCGACTACTGCATGTGAAGGTGGTGGAGGGAGGGGGGGGCTTGGGAGTACGAGTAATTCCTCCTTATGAAATTCCCCATTGTTCTCGGAATTGAATCCTTTGAGTGGCTCTTGGGCTGATGGGATGGCGGCACCGGGGCCCTGGGTTCAAATCCTGGGGTGGCGAGGTGGAGTTTGCATGTTCTCCCCTTGTGCGTGGGGGTTTCCTCCAGGTGCTCCAGTGTCCTCCCACAGTCCAAAGACGCTCTGGTGAGTGAATTGGCTGCTGGGAATGTTTGGCCCTGGTGTGACTGTATGCGGTGCTTGTGCGTCCGTGCAGTGGACTGGCGTCCCATCCAGGTGGTATCCTGCCTGTTGCTTGCCGAGGCTGCTCCGCGACCCTCAACCCGACTACTGACTGGGGTTCACTTCTTCAGGGGGGGAAGGCGCAGCCGATCAATACTTCCTGGTGGCTGAGGCCAAGAACTGGACAGAAGCCCTGACGTTTTGCAGAGAACATTACACCGACCTGACCCGGGTGAGGAGCCAGAGCGAGAATGAGTTAGTAAGAGTTACGGCCGGAGGCAGGGAGGTCTGGATCGGACTGTTCACCGAGCCCTGGAAGTGGTCCGATGGGGACGTCTCCACTTTCCGCCCCTGGCAGGTGGGCGAGCCCAACAATTATGGCGGCATCGAGAGCTGTGGCGCCGTGAATCTTCAGGGGAGTGCGAGAGGCTCCTGGAATGACTATAATTGCAACACCACCTACGCTTTCTTCTGCTACAGTGGTAAGTTATCGCGGTGCCACTTCGACAGCCTTATGGGGGTAACCTTGCGGGGAACGTCGCCTTCACTTTGCTAGTCCACGACCGCTTGTCCAGTTCGCACTTGTGGTGGCCCAGAGTCGGTCCCAGGGTGCACTGGGTGCAGTGGTTAGCATTGCTGCCTCGTAGTGCCTGAGCTCTGGGTTCAGTATCTGGGCTGTTGTCTGCATGGAGTTTGAATGTTCTCCTTGTCTTTGCGTGGGTTTTCTCCTGCAGTACAAAGACATGCTGGTAGGTTTTGAATCGGCTCCTGGGAAAATGAGCTGTGGTGTGTGCCCTGTGACGGACTGGCATTACTGCCAGGGTTAACCCTGCCTTGCACCTGTTGCTTGCTGGGATAGACTCTGGAGCCACCTTCAGAGCACCAGTCTTTTGTAATATTGTAAGTGATGTTTTGACGTCCTTGACCATATAACTGTCCCTCAGACCAGGCAGGGTGAATCACTTAATGCTACTTCAGAATGGGGTTTGCCTCTTTTTTTGTCTTCTATGCTGTTTTCATCCTTTCCTCCACAGGGAAGAGAGTGGTGCTGAGAGTAAGGATATTAATGGACTCGGAAGTGAATCCTAATGACCCAGATGTTAAAGAATGGCTTCTGGTCCAGGTATAGGAAATCGACTACTAGATTGTGTCAGTGTGCATAGGTGGCTTGCGATATTCCAGGCTCCTCGTAAAGAAGAAACTAAGCAAATCATACTGTTGGAGCTGCAGTAGACAAAAAAGATCATCCAGTCAATGCTATGCATAATGAGCCACACATTGCTTTGTTATACAGAAATCAGAAATACACTCAATCATAATGGTTGTCACACATTGCACGCAGTGGGTTCCTACCAATATGAATCATTATTGGGGATTTTCTTTGGTTAAAAAGCAGCATTTTAGGAATTCAGGAAACAATCAGATGAATATAAAGGGATAGTGTACTTATTATTGTAGTGTTACCTCACCTGGCTGGGGAAATCATTTGTGAAGAATGAGCCAGGGAGGCAGTTGCAAGGGTCAAGATAGGATGGAGGGAGGGGAGCAAGAGAAGATTAGCGCAGAGCTGTGGACAGACTGGGAGTATTTATAAACTGGGGAGTGGAAGTGATTAATAAACACAATACAAAACAAACAGAAGAAATTACTATTATCTTCCTTTTGGCATTTTGAATTAAGGGAGCATATGAATAGGCCCAAAAGTGCAGGGTAGAGTTATAGAGTTAATAAGGGCTTTAAACTAGAATATAAGAGAGAGAATACTGGAGATCATAGTTGCAGTTATATTGAAGCGCTGACCTTTCCCTTGCTGGCTTTGTTTATTTTATCATGCCTGCTCACGTTGGATTGCTCAAAGACCCTTCCGAGTAACCACAGCAACCGACGTGGCCACCTGTCAGTCACCTGGTTGCCGTGACAGTGCAATTGGGTGGAAGATCAGTTCCACCTGCTCACAGTCAGCCCTCCACTCGCTCAGTGTTAGGGAGTTCAGGCTTGAGCCTTGGTGTTCCTTAGTCAAGTTTTCCTTGATTCTTTGACCCCATTTCCCTCGACCTTGCTCTTGGATTGCCCTTGTGTTTGCTCCTTGGCGTCGAAGATTTCTCGCCTCGACCTCGTCTCTTAGCTGCTTCGCTTGGGTATCTATCGGCTCCGGGCTTTGCTTGCTTTCGACGTCACCTATCTGGCTGCCTCCCTGCTTCGTTCTGCAACTTTGAATCCCACTACGTCCCACGTTTTCCAGAGCGCTCACTCCAGCTGCCACCTCCCACTACAGACCACTATCACCCACCACAGGCGCTGTCTGCTGCTGCTTCCCTGTTTCGCCCGGCGATCGCGTCCTCCCTGCCGCGACAAGACCGCGGCTCTCGTTCAGGAAGACGTACCGGGCCCTGATTTCTGACCCGGGCTGCTGTGGTACTGTCCCCTCCACAGGTGACGAGAGAGCTGTCCAGGCACACCGAGCTGGGCAACACCAGCCTGCGCTGGGGCCAGGAGGACAATGGCGTGGTGTTCTCGAAAGACAAGGAGGAAGATGGTGAGATGCTTAAGCAGCACAGCCTTGGCGACGCGCATTCTGAACGCCAGGAACTTCATCGGTGATGTCTTTGCTCCACAGGGCAGTGCCACCCTATGGGAGACTGAGTGTCGGAGGATCAGTCTGCACAGGATTCCTCTGTGAAACACTGGCGACTGGCCACTGGCGACAGACCGACGTCTAAGAATAATGCAAGCTTCAAATACCGTAGCATTTATATTAAGGTTCAATATATATGGATATAGTATAATATTTTCTCTATGAGTGGTTCTCTGTTTAAACATCAAGGTCTGGTCTCAGTACAGTGAAAATGCATTGAGAGTTGTTTAATGAATATATATATATATTATCACATTTAAATGTAGTAGTAGTATTCAGGTCCAAGGAAATACTTTTTGAGAATTGTTTGCTTAGGCAATCACTGGTGTATTTTTCCTCTCACATATGTTTGGAAGGGAACATTCGATCAGCCTTACTGGGCAACTTGACTTTCTGACCAGCTGCTGAAAAGTTGGATTTCAAAAGTTTTAAGGAGAATAAAAATGGTTGGTTAGTTGATGGTTGATGACATTGAAACCACAGATCAGAACAGGTGGACTTACAGTAAGTGGAATATGATTAAACGTCAGATTTTCAATTTTGACAGCTTAGAGACTAACAATAGACTAAACAGATTATGAACATCTATTCTACACAGGGGGACATAGTGGGATCTTTGTAAATTATTCCATGTATTATAAGTACATGTGTACAGAACAAACACTGAGCTCTAATAAGCTGAATTGTCTATTGGTATCATTAACTTTTCATATGTTCTTAAGTAATTTGATTTGTTATAAATAATAATAATTGCTTACACTTATATAGCACTTTTGTCGACTCTCCACTCAGCTCTTTACAGGTTAATGGGGATCCCCTCCACCCCCTTGTGAGCAGGGTGACAGTTGATCCACTGTGAGAGCGGAGGGAGTGTCTCCTTCTACTGCACGGACACCGGAATTCAGGGATTAAGCCGCACTTCCTTAGTGACCGTTGCTATGCACGACTTTCGTTTTTTTTTATTGCAACAGCAAAAATTTATACCGTACAAACAAGAGTACATATAACATATAACACCAATAACACCGTCAGGGGCTACATACTGTAATACAATTGCACTTGACCAAAAAAAAGACTAAACAAGGTAAAAAAAAGATAAGGTCCACACAACTCTCACATTCTTACATTTAGAAATACTGTATTGTAGATAACGCCCTCATGCCTATTTTAAACTTTTCAAACATGTGTCTCAGACCATTTCATTTAATCAATATAAGAAAGTGTAGTATTAATGATTTAAAAGGAACATACTTCAAGGAACTTCTTGAAGGAGACATACTGTATATATCTGTGCATACTCAGGGTTATAGTGCTACTTAATCACGCTGGAATGTATGGAATAAATAGTGGATTATAGTGACCATGCAGCTTGGTGTCGGTCACCAGAGTAATTAAACATAGCAGTAATTGCCTTTGCTCCTAACAAGGCTGTCAAGAAAGGATCGAGGCTGTCAGGGTTGTATAAATCTTGAATATACCTGCTCAATATCTGGAACTGCAGTCAACTTTCATGAGCGTAAGACATCATCCAAACTAGGTACTGTGTAATCATCGTGGTCGTAGCTCCTCTGTCATCCAATGGAAGCACAAGGCACCCGCGTTCAAGTCTTTTGTGAGATCATGTGCATGCATCCAGGATGGATAGTGGTGTACCCTGCTAGTCCAATAAGGGACACACACACACGGAAGAATATGCAGACTCCACCGCGACAGCACTCTGGGTCTGGAATTGAACCCGGGGCCTCTGCAGTACGAGGCAGCCAAGCAAAACCACTGAGCCACAGAGCTGTCCCCCAGGTACTCCATATATATCAAATAAGGAGTCTCAGAGGCTCCTTAACACAATTCTAGCTCCTTAACCTGAAGCACTGGACAATAATGAGACAGGCCAATTTCTATTAAATAAAATAAAAAGCAAACTCGAACTAAATCTCTTCCTACAAAGTGGATGTCCAAAAGCAAACAGAGTTTTAAAAAATGCATCACCATCTAGGACTACAACACCATGCTTTGACACCCCCAGGGTGGTAGAAACATTCACCACATAATTACTCTGTAATCAGACTTCCTGCGGTTTCAATGTGAAATATACATCTTTCAGCTCAAACGTGTTCTTGCTCTGTGGTGTTGTCATTGGAAGCTTATTAATATTCGTGTCCAGCATTCATGTTCCATGCGCCTGAAGTGTGTTGCCATCTTAAACAGCTTAATAATAAAAATTAATAATAATCCCTTACATTTATATAGTGCTTTTCTGGACACTCCACTCAAAGCACTTTACAGGTTAATGGGGATCCCCTCCAGCCCCACCTGGATGATGCTCCAGTCCGCTCAGCACACAGCAGCTCTCAGTGGGAAGGAGAGCAGAGGGATGAAGCCAGTTCAGAGATGGGGATAATTAGGAGGCTGTGACTGGTAAAGACCAGGGGGGGATTAGACCAGGACACTGGGGAAACACCCCTACTCTTTTCGAGAAACACCCTGGGATTGTTGATGACCACAGAGAGTCAGGACCTCGGTTTTACGTCTCATCCGAAGGACGGCGCCTGTTTACAGTCTAGTGTCCCCATCACTATACTGGGGCATTAGGACCCACACAGACTGCAGGGTGAGCGCCCCCCTGCTGGCCACACTAACACCTCTCCCAGCAGTACCTCAGCTTTCCCAGGAGGTCTCCCATCCAAGTACTGACCAGTTGCGAGTTGCAGGGTGATATGGCTACTGGCTATCCAGCCTGCGTACTTTAAAAATCTTAAAATCTTTTTTAAAAATCTGCGGCCGGCAGAGGAATCCTACTCCTTTGGGCCCCTGAGCAAGGCCCTTAACCCCAACTGCTCCAGGGGTGCTGTACAATGGCTGACCCTGCACTCTGACCCCCAGCTTCTCTCCCTGTCTGTGTGTCTCATGGAGAGCAAGCTGGGGTCTGTGAAAAGACTTTGTGAAGACAGTGGTAAAAATGGCACACAGCACAGCTTCTTCTGGTGCAAGATGACTACAGCCCCTGCTGCCATCACACACAGAAGTGCCAGAATCACCCTGACATGCAGTCTGGAATCCAGGTGGTTAGAGTTCAGACATGCGGCATAATCTGTTATAGAGACAAGAAAAGTTTCAGACGTTACCTGCTGCATAACAAAAATAATGTGACTCTGTTATCACCCTAGTGTGTGATACAGTATAATACACACTGATCTGCTCCAGACTCACCTGTGTGTGATACAGTATAATACACACTGATCTGCTCCTGTATCACCCCTGTATGTGATACAGTATAATACACACTGATCTGCTCCAGACTCACCCCAGTGTGTGATACAGTATAATACACACTGATCTGCTCCAGACTCACCCGTGTGTGATATAGTATAATACACACTGATCTGCTCCTGTATCACCCCTGTATGTGATACAGTATAATACACACTGATCTGCTCCAGACTCACCCCCGTGTGTGATATAGTATAACACACACTGATCTGCTCCAGACACTTACCCCAGCTCAGCGTGACGCTGTGGTTGGAGCTGTGATGAGTGACAGTACAGCTGTATTCCTCGATCTTACTCTCTCAGATCTCCACACTCTTCCTCAGCTGTCTCCATTGGGTCTGAGCCCACTGGACCACACGTCCTCTCCCTCGGTCTCTCCAGGCCTGGACAAACTGACCTCTATGACTCTAGGACTGAAGCCCCAGTGACCAGACAGGACAGGGAACAGCTCTGTGTGTTTCCCAGATGCTCGGAAGAGACAAACACCTGAGGAGAGACTGAGAGGGAGACCAGAAGCAATGTTAACACACTGAGAATTAGTGTGGACACTGTGCAAGGTGAGGCAACATCGCTGCACAGACAAAATATTGTGTGGCTCCTTTCTGCAAACCTTTACAACCAAAACATGTCAGTATTAGACAATTATACAAATCAAACACATTTTCTCTTTGTCTGTTCCTCAGGCTAAGAAAGGAGATCACAGTAGAACTGGAGCACTGCAGACACGTCCTATTCACACAGGATCACACAAGCTTCACATTCACACAGACACAGACACACACTCACACACGAGCCAATTTCCCATAAGCCAATTTACCCACCAGCAAGTGGGAGGAAACCCACACAAACATGAGGTGAACATGCAAACTCCACACAGACAGCACCCCAGAAACTGCACTGTGCCACCCACTCCTCTGCACATGGGGGAACTTCTTGTGTAGAGCTTCTAGGTGCATTTGTCTCATATTGTATCTGATATCTCTCTGTCTCACCTTTGTGTGGTTTTTGTGTTTCTTTCTGTACTGCAGGAATCTCTTCAGTGTTTCCATACAGTCAGTCTCCAGGAAGAATCTGGTATACTGGTTTTTAATCTTGTTCTGGTTCCAGTCCCTTTGAGTGCCCTCTGCCTCCAGGGAACTTGCTCTCCAGGTCATGTTGTCCACCTCAAAGGACAGGAAGTCTTGTCCATTGAAGCTGTAGTGATCAAACAGAGCCACACTCCCATCATCCTCCAGTCTACAGCCTTGCCACCTCTGGAGCGCATCTGGAGAGAGAGACCGAGGACACTGACACAGACAGAGAGACCAGGGACAGTGACACACACAGAGAAACCAAGGACAGTGACACACACACACAGAGACTGGGGACAGTGACACACATAGAGAGACCGGGGACACTGACACACACAAAGAGACCGGGGACAGTGACATCCATTTTCTAACAGCTGTATCCAGTCCAGGGTCACAGGGGGGAGCTGGAGTCTATCCCAGCAAGCAACAGGCACAAGGCAGGGTTCACCCTGGACAGGACACCAGTCCATCACAGGACACACACACACACACCCTGGACAGGACACCAGTCCATCACAGGACACACACACTCACACACCCTGGACAGGACACCAGTCCATCACAGGACACACACACTCACACACCCTGGACAGGACACCAGTCCATCACAGGACACACACACACACACTCACACACACACCCTGGACAGGACCCCAGTCCATCACAGGACACACACACACACACACACACACACACACACACACACACACACACACACACACACACCCTGGACAGGACACCAGTCCATCACAGGACACACACACTCACACACCCTGGACAGGACACCAGTCCATCACAGGACACACACATACACACACCCTGGACAGGGCACCAGTCCATCACAGGACACACACACACCCTGGACGGGGCACCAGTCCATCACAGGACACACACATACACACACACACACCCTGGACAGGGCACCAGTCCATCACAGGACACACACATACACACACACACACCCTGGACAGGACACCAGTCCATCACAGGACACACACATACACACACACACACCCTGGACAGGGCACCAGTCCATCACAGGACACACACATACACACACACACACCCTGGACAGGGCACCAGTCCATCACAGGACACACACACACCCTGGACGGAGCACCAGTCCATCACAGGACACACACATATACACACACACCAAGAAGTCAATTAACCCCCCAGCCTGTCTCTGGACTGGGAGGAAACTGGAGCACCAGGAGGAAACCCCCACAAACACAGTTCAGAACTCCACACAGACAGCACCCCAGGTTCTGAACTGATCCCAGGGCAGGAAAAACAACCACTGAGCCTCCCCCAGACATCTATACCTTTTATTTGTACGGAAAGTATTATATATAGAGACATGTAAATATCACTTCTCGAACCTGTTGTTTCCAGCTTCCTGTAAAGTCGTTTGGAAAGTTATTTATTTCTGATACGAAGTAGGAGTGAAACTCCGAAGTAATGAAGACAGAAGTCGGTTCAACGACAAAAGGAGTCAGGCGCCTCTGAAGTCCGCCTACGCGTCAGAAACTGGTGCGCGTTTATGCCCTGGGCCGTTGTCATTGTTTTATTCGGTTATGCAGTTTAAAATATTTTTAAGTTAAAGAGAGCTCTCTACTTCCGTCTCTGAACAGGTTTACGATGATGATACACGCGTTTCCTTGTTCTCTGACTGGCCATGCGGCGGCCATGTGACGAGGAAACGGGAGAGAGCAGGACGAAAATGAAAGAGAGAGAGAGACGGTGGAAATGTGACAGTTAAAATAAACTGCCAGAAGAGAATAACCGTCTCCGTCCCGTCCCTCTCCCTGCAGGCGGAGTGTTTAGTCACCGCCGACCTCTCGTACCCTACAGCAGTTAGTGAACAGGGCACTAGGTACTACTGAGCTTCCGTCCGGACTAAACCCGGAGAGGACGGCGGTTCACTCACCCGTGGGGCAGCCCGGACCCAGATTCCCGTCTCGGGTTTGACAGCCCGTCTCCTGCGGAGCCGGAGCGGACTGGCGACGCGTACACCGGCCAGGCAGCAGTTTAATCGGAGGTTGTAATCGTGGGGGGGGGAATTTAACATTACGAGAGTTTCTTCTGTTACATTTTTTTTCTGTTAGGGAAATTCATATTACAGGATAATGTAAATTTACTATGTAAGACGTTTAAAGGTCGAGGAGAGGTTGGGAAAGCCCCTGAAACCCAGCGCTGGAAACGTTGTCCGTCTCCACTAGGTATAGAATGCACTCTTTACACGTCATTCACAGGCGTCACGTTACTCGGGCAACGGAGGTACGCTTATCCTCGGTGGGCAAGTTGATGTAATTCAGTAAAGCTGGAAAAGATACTCAGACACGTTAATTTATCACCTGCATATATTAACAAAGTTATTTTAGATGGACTTGCAGAACTATACTGTAGCTGCGTCGGCATGCGTAGGCTGCAAAGGAACAAGTAAAAGGTTATTCCATGCCTTCTTCAGTTGTTAGAAAGACAGGGCAGTATGCAAAGATAATTTTCTTTTTATCTTTGCTTACTGCAGTTTATCTTTGATGACAACATCAAAGACATTAAGGAATTCTTACAGCTAACAGCTCCACATCAACTTCCTTTTATAACTAACCTCATCAGATCTCTCAACTCCCAACTCTTCCAGTTTCTCACTTCAGAGAACGATAAAAAACTCAATCATCCTCTACAGAGAAAAACCATCAACATCCCTACCACCTCCACCAATCCTAACCTCGTTTTTACTATACCCTCTGACCTTTCCCTTTCACCCCTTTGCATCCTCAGCTAACATATTTTAATATTACAACACAATTACAATAGATTGTACAGTATTTACAGTTTAAAATTAAGGTAAATATGTCAAAATATCAAAATCCAACTGCACAGTGCTAACAAAACAATGCTTGTCAAGTTCTCAAACAAATCTGCATTGTATTTTTAAAATATTTCAGCAGAGGATGTGACGGGAGTATAAATGACGATTCGACGATCATTTTTCTTGGGTGAATATGGTTTTCTGGGGAGTTGCGATGTTGGGCATTATTGGACATTTTTGACACGTGTTGAACAATCGCATTTCCTACAAATATTAAAATGGCTGTGATTTAGCTGAGAAATCCAATCGACCGATGCGAAAACAATGTTTACATCGCAAAAGAAACCCGACCCTGGGTGGACTTGAACCACCAACCTTTTGGATAACAGCCGAACACGCTAACCGATTGTGCCACAGAGACTGACTGGTGGAGTATTTTCTCGAATCAAAAAAAAAATATCTTACCGTTCTTTTTGCCAGCCGGTAATATTTCTTCTGCACTGATAACCAAAAACTGAATTTCATGTTTCGCAAGCTGTGTGAATTTAATCAAAAACAAGTTTTCCAGAAAGGAAATGAACACATGCATTTAACGAAGTCAAGCCCTTTGTGATTGCCCAAAATGGTACGTTCTGTACTACAAGATAGGAAGAAATACACAGCTGGGATTTGAGCATAGGTTCTTTTGTTTAATTGAGAAGCGCTTTAACCAACTAAGCTACAGTGACAGGATGACTGTCACCTTTTACAGCTACTTGGACACACTGCTCTGAGACATCTGCGTTCAGAAAGTGTTGAACCTGCTCTCAGAGCAAATTGCCTCTTTTACATACAGTAGCAGCCCCGACACTAAGAAACTAAGAGAAATGGCTTTTATTGGGCATTTTTCATGTCCAATGCGTTTGACATTTCCCAAGGGCGACAGAGTTCTTTTGCAACACTATTTCTTCTTCTTTTTTCTTTCTGTACGCTTTGATAAAAAACGAGAAATCATGCAAGGGAAAAATGTCTTTTTTTCATAGAGAAAACGTGTACCAGGAAATGTTGTGTTGAGAAGAAGTGATTTAACATGATACGTGACCTAATTTATCGGAGCGAATGCTCACCCAGCAAGGTCTGGAGAAGTTGGAGAGTCTGGTGGATGTGATAATTATACGGTGTTGTGGAAGAAAACAGTCTTTCTTTGAATTCTCAATCAATTGGAATTTCAGTGCGGAACATAAAGCCTTTGTCTGATTTAAAGAGATTATATTTTAAAACTCATAAAAAATCAGAAAACACACATTTCTCACTTTGAAATTTTAGACGGGGCGGTATATTACTAGTAGCAACGCTGAGCACACTATTGGGGAATTCAGGTTATGTGAAATACCAGCAGTTTAATAAATAACGCATCTGATGTTGGATCATAAGATTGTAGGTTCGACTTCTACCTGGCTCATGTAAATTTTATTCAAGCTCCTCAGTAATAGATGTCTATTATGTAATGAACCGCACCTGAAAGCAAACATTGGGTCTGTTTCCTTTGTTTTCCAGCATGAAATAGCAAATCGTTACAAAAAGTACCTGCTAATGTCCAATAGCGTTTTTTTTTCAAATTACATTTTCAGGCTTCAGACACTTTTTAATAAAACAAAAGTGTCCAGAAACTCCCTAACTTTCAGGTTTGCTTGAACCTGTATTAAAAGAAATTATTTGAAACTTCCGGGATTCCATTCTCTGATGTAGCTGTCTCTAAAGACGGATGTGATGTTTCGCAGATGTGAACTGTGCCTTCTCTCTTGTGTTCAAGGGTATTCGCTGTGGGAGATCCTAACTGTATGTCCAGTAGGGCTCTATTTTGTTTAGATTATCTATGTGGTGTACAGATAGAACTCAACTACATGGTGTGAATTCCGTGTTCAGGACGAGCAGAACCTGAAAAACTAAAAGCAGACCTCGACATAATTTGAACACACAGCCTTCTGATGTGGAGTCAGACATGCTACCTTTGTGCCACAAGGTCACAGCTCTCAGCTGTTTTGAATTCCCCAAAGGAGACAAATCAGCTTCACAAAAAATTCTCCTGTGAAGAGCGCCGCTCTTCCGAAGAGAGTCTCTTCATCTCAGACCATATTTTATTCTTCCTGCACAGCTCTTGTGCAGGTGTTGTTCTTGATAACAGATCCAGGAACACTGACTGTTTTTCTATTTTTTTTAATTAAGTACCCCATGGTGCAACGGTAGCATGTCTGACTCTAAATCCCGAAGTTAATTTTCAAAGTATATCGGAGTCAACTGATACTGATCAGGTTCTGCTGCTGCTGAACCCGCAGTCTTCACCTTAAAGTTTAATTCCCCAAGCCTTATATGTCCATCCCTTCTCGTCAAAACTCATATTTTCACAGGGTACCCTTCAGAAATCGCAGTATAGAATGAAAAACTCCAGTAGATCTCGGCCGCTGTTGGTGATTTTCCTTTAAAAATAAATGAATCTCTGGAAATTTTACGGAGTGTATTACTTTCACTGAGACCGAGGAGTGTTAAGATGTACATGAGTCTTTGTGGCTCGGTTGTTAACCAAAAGGGTGGTTTTATGTTTCACACTAAATTGAGATCTTGAAACCAAAATAGTTAGAAATATGGAACACAACCGTTGTTCCCCAAGAAGGAAAGCTGTTTTGTACTGACGTCACTCCTTTTTATGTAACCCAGATTGTGAAGACAACTCTGCCCTATCAAAGGAAAATGTTACACAAAAGTTGGAAAGCACACTCTGAACCCATCTGTATATTTGATTCCCGTGATCCGTTCAAAGCTGCTTAGTACTTTGCAAGCAAATCAAATCATTTCAGGGAAGAAACTCAGTTTAATGAACTACTTTTGTATTTTCACTCATTGATTTTGATCTTTGTATTCTCTTCGCATTCTCAGCAATAATATTTCAAAATTACAGTTCGGATTTATTGGAAAACTTCACAAGCATTATGAGATTAGGACTGTACAATTGTTTTTTAATATCTTGGTATATTTACCTTCATTTTAATATAGATATAACCATAAATGTTGTTAAGCATATTGTACTTTTGTCGTACTTTTTAAAACATTTTAGCTGAGGACACACGGCGACTATTATACCTTGTGATACATGCAAGACATCTGTAAACGAAGATGTAATTACAATAAAATTGGCAATTCACAGAAAAACACAATTTGTATAATATTATTCCTCTATATCAATGATCAATTGAAGGATTTGAAGAAACTATCAAAGAAACAGCAGCAATAGCAGATGATTTTGGTTTTGAACCCATCTTTACACCTCAATAATCCATTTGTCCTCGAAAAAAGAAAAGACAGGGATATTTTGAGTCTCATAATTATCCTCTTCTTGATCCAAAAAAAGTGTTTATTGCTTCTGTACTTTTTTGGATTTTCTTACGAAGATCTCACGAAGTATTGCCAGGATCTATATTTAGTGTTCGGTAGCGATAACACTGCTGATATTGATTGAGTAAAAATCTGTGATGTATTGACAGCTTTATCTGAAGCGAGAAATCCTCGAACACCGCTTATGAAGTGTTGGGATTCATACCAAGAAATACCTTTTGTTTTCCCACCCAAAATGCTACTATTGCATTACACATTATGCAAACATTACCAGTTTTAGTAGCTTCTGGGCGCGATTTTCCAAAACTGAAACTAATTACAAATTATTTAAGATGAACCATGTCCAAAAATTGTAAATCAGGACTAATATAATATCAAGTGAAATTACTACAGAAGAAAAGGTTTAACTGAAATATGAATAAGACTATGCAAGCCTACAAAATAGAATAATTCAATTTATATAACTTATTCTTTTCTTATTTGAGAAATGGGCTCACATACCGGAAGACACTAACGTTTCTCTTCGTTAGAATATGTGAATAACAGTTTAACCCCAAATGTCTGTAATTGTGATTCTATTAAAATTCAAAAAAGCATCTATCAATAGTAAGAAATTATTAAGAAAGGAAGAAATTGTGTTATTTCATAAACTGTAAGACATGAAGACATTTACAGGTTATATCCTTTGCTTTTTCTTTTAACACAAGCGTTCAGGATCCAAGCCCATGTTCTGATGGTTGTGTTTCTCTTGTAATCATCAAATGTCATTGTTTTGTCCGTCAGTTCTTTCTCAAGTTGTACCATGGATATTTTATACCATCAACACTTTTCATGCTCTTTTGCATTTTCCTTCACATACGGAAAAAAACTCAAGGCGTTCTTGTCACTGTGCTACACAGTACAGGACACGCAGTGAGGAATTCGCGCAGCTTTCAGCTCAGTGCGGAATCCAGAGGGAGGACTCGCTCGGTGAATGATCTCTCAGGAAATCCCGGGTGAGGTTTTTCTGCAACAGCCACGACAAGTGTGAAGACGTTCTCTGGATTTCCTGAATGTGACTTTAAATTAGTTCACATTCTTTGGTAGTTAACAGAACTAAATGCTTTGGAGGTACATCTAAAACTGCAGAGAACACTGTAGCACTTCGAGTTTAATTGTGTAAACCTGGCTCTCTATGAACACGAGCAAAGAGTTCTCACTCGACAGAAGACTGCGATGTGAGCACAGTAACATAAAGCACTTGAAGATGCTAGGGATTGAACCTGGGACCTCATACATGTAAGACAAGCACTCTACCACTAAGCTACACCCCCAACATAGAGACCTTTCGAAGATGTGCAGGTGCTCACAGACCACAATCCATCTTTTGCATCTTTTAAGTGCTCTTGATTAAACTATGCATAGAAAAACAGCAGTACTGATGATTTTCATGGACTGATGCACACTTGTTCTGTACAACTCCAGTGATAAAACCTTGTCTGTAAATATTGTAGAACGTAAAAGGGTGAAACAACGCTCCAACCACAGGAATGGTAACAGAAAGGATCATTTTCTTATTTAATACGTCCTTTTGAGATGCCTTGTCAACGCACACAGACGTTAGAGCTGAACAAATATTTTGTACACAAGACGGCAGTGCGATATTAAAATTCCTGTCTTCTTGATGGATTCAGACTGGTAGCCAGAGGACGCCGGGACAACGCCCATTGGACAACTGCTGGAACAGAGGCTGCAACAGAGCTTGTCAGCTGGTTTGGTGTTCGTGCCAGGAGATTCCAAATCCATACACAGTGGATAAGTAAACCCCATGTTCTACATTCCGTCTCGAGAATTCAGTTGTACCTCAAAAAAAGTTGTTATCAATTTAATTCATGAGTAATGTATTTACTTCCGAGTTTAGAGTAACAGTGGGTAATAACACTGATTAGCGATTTGGTAACCGAACGATATATATTGACATATATTCTCTGTTGTGTATCTTTGTGTTTGCATCTCTTCGAGATTATATACCTTGTATATTGATAACCCTCACAGTAAGGTCTGCCGCTCGTATCCAGGCAGACTAGTATATGTTTGGTGCACAATTTATGTTAATAAATGTATCTCGTGTATTGAACCCGTGTGTGTGCGTTGTTAGTTGTTCTGACGATTGATTTTCTAAAAGCCACAATGAACAACCTCGTGATTACTGCTACAATTAATAATTGTCTCAGTAAACCCATCAAACCTCTACACTTGTATAGTATAATTTATTATCTGTACCTGCAAATCCCCAATATTACTGCTGTCTCCTGAGAAACACAAGTGTAGAGTCAAATCATATGAAATAATACAACAAATCTATTCAATTAACACCCAGATGTGACAGAACACTTTTAAGACTCATACCCCTTTAAATAAGTATTTCCTTAATTTCAGTTCTCTTCCCTCCATGGGATACCTGAAAATTCACTATAGCATAATAAAGGCTGTGCATGCATTACCTGTAATACAGCTACTAATAAAGATAACATTAAAGTTGATTATTAAGAAATCACACTTTTATTAATAAAATATGTTTTAATAAAAGAAGTCTTAATAGACTAGGTAAATCCCTGTAGTAGTCTAACAACTACAAAAAAGAAAAAAAAAACAGAACAACTTCAAAACAAAGAGAAAAAGAACATTAAAAACAAATCTTGGTAACAACAAAAACACAGAAAAGTGAGTGCTTTTTCAAGTCTTCGGTACTCCATCATGCTCCTCTCATTTCAGTAGACCTCTCTCATATATTTGTGTATAGGTCTGCTGGAGGTCCATTGCTGATGGTAATTTAAGTAGGGAGCTGTGTCAGCATGTGTGGACTGCATAGGAACAAGTAAAATTTTATTCCATGCAGAAAAGAGAAGCAAACAACGTTTGAGCTTTGGAGCCTTCTTCAGGTCTGACAAGGAACAAACCTTTACTTGTTCCTTTGATGTTAATTTAGACCTGATCTCCAGCAAATACTTAACAGGACCTAAACTGGTCAGTTAGTTTAAATAGTTGAAGATATAGGCCACACTGCTCCAGGTGAGGCTTGAACTCAATCTCAGCATGAGTTCGATTGCACCACTGGAGCTGCAGAAGTCTTTTTTTACACAGACTAATGCAATTGCAATTAGTCACGAAACAAACGAGAACTGCAGCTGTACACTTGAGACAGGACGCTACTGTATTATTTTTGTTTAACACTCCAGTCGAACAAGCCGACATGTCACTATTGCTAAATCGTTACAAAAGACGCCAACTAATGACCAGTTTTATTTTTAACAGAACTTTACTGAAAGTTAAACTTATAAAACTACCTGAGCAAATAAATACAACAATTATTGTTCCTCTGACCTTCTCAGTATTTCTTTTTTTAAATTAATACATTTATTTATCCATGGTGTGCCTTGTGCTTACTTTTCAGAACTCTCTCTCCTGTGTTAGTAGGAGCTTACATTTCAAATTAAGTTCTTTAATCAGTTCCAATATCTTCCTTTCAAAGTAGGGAAGAGCAAGCTGGCATGTTGTTTTGCCTGTGGTTATTCTTTATGACTATATCTTCTGACACCTGTGCACAATCCTACAACATTACAAGAGAAGCACTATAACAGGAGTCATAAAAATGCAAGAAGCCACTTTGAACAATCTTTCGGAATTGTAAAACAACTAACGCTTTGCTTGGCTGTCATTTGGTTTGTATACCAGTCCATCAAGAGGCAGCACCATCATCATCAGGTCATGTGCAGTCCTACACAACCTTGCGATTGACTGGGATGAGCTACCTTTTCCATCTCCATGGCATGCAGCACACTCTGGCTGTTTCAACACAGTCATTATTGGACCACAGTGCACTGTCTCTTCTGTCCTGTGGCTATCATAATCACTTTTAAGAAGCCAAGTTTTTTTTCTTTAACATGTGCTTGGGTGCCACCCATTTCCTTATTATCCCTGCTTTCCAGCGGCTGACCCTACCTGTGTAAATAATGTCCTAGTAGTTCTAGTGCCCTGTGTAGTCTTATAAGTGTATAGCGTGTTGTTAAGTAATTACCACCCTAAAGATGTGTACGTGTTCTGTCAGTCTCCTCATGTGCATGTATATCCTGTGTTTGGTTTTGTGGTTGTTAAAGAATAAAGCTATTGCTTGGTTTGTTAATCGCGTCTCCACTGGTCCTTTGTTCTGAGAAGAACCTCTAAATGCTACATTGGTGTCAGAAGCGGGCAGGATGGACAAATCTTGGCAGACATTAGCTGATTCTGTCAAGTGCTGTCTGACTCTAAAAGAGACAGAACCCATCGGCAGCGCACATAGGGAGCCTGAGCAACTCCTGGGTGTGACAGGTGGCCACAGCCCTTACCAGGGCTATCCAGTAGTGGTCCTGCCGGTAGAATTGGGGCGACTGCCCGCTACTCCCGCCCAGTGGATGCCCCAAAGAGAAGATACCCTCCCTGCTGGAGCTGACCAGCGATTCCCACACCCATCAGTAGGGAAACCTACAAGGCGCAGTTCCAGCTCGCGACCTGGACGAATGGCTGGTGCCGGGCAGAGATGGAAGGAGTGGCCTGCCAGGTGCTCCTGACGTCCCGGAGGAGGACAGAGGCGAATACACGGCGCTGGCGGCGGCTCTCCAGCTGCGTTTCGGTGTGGAGGAGGCGCCGGACTTGATGCGGGAGAGGCTGGCCCTGCGGCGGCGCCGACCAGGAGAGCGACTGGGCCCGGTTGCCGCTGATGTCGCGTTCCTCGCCCGCCGAGGATACCCAACTTTTCCCCGGGAGGCGCAGGGGGAGATGGCTCTCCAGGCCTTTCTCAAGGCCCTCTCACCCGAGGAGCTGCGGCACCAAGTGCATCGCTGGAGCAGGCCTTGGCTGAGGCCGTGTTCAGGGTGGCTGGAAGCGCCAGCAGACACTGCTGGCTGACCGAGGCGGCGACGGAGGAGTCCAGCGAGGGGGAAGAGGAGCCAGACCTTGCAGCGACCCCTGCGGAACAGCCCCACACGCTGCTTTGCGACCGCTGCAGGAAGAGGGAACTCTGAGCCCGGTTCTGCCGGGCACCCGAACCTCGCACTCCTTGATCGGCGTCGGGAAACGGGAACGGGGCGACTCAGCGTGTGGAAGGCCGCCACTCGAACACCTCACCCCCCGCTCCGGAGAGCGCTATTAAGACCGGCGCCCCTCACGTCACCGTGGGGCGAGTCGGCTGTAGCCGGGGCCTGTACCTCCACTGCCGAATCGAGGACCAACCCTGCCTGGCCCTACTCGACGCCGGTTCATCGGTAACCTTACTCCGGCCGGGCGTCCTCCCCGACACCGAGGGCACCAACTCCCCAGGATGGGAGGCCTCCGGCCTGCGGCTAAGGACCGTGACGGGACAGCTCGCCGCAGTCCGGGGGAAACGGGTGCTTGCCTTCCGTCTAGGTGCAGCGACGGTGTGCCACCCCTGCTACCTTGCACCCATCCAGGAGGACTGCATTCTGGGGCTGGACGTACTGCAGCGAGTGGGGGCCAGTTTGGACTTGAGCCGGCAGGAGTTGGTGTGGCAGGGGGAGCGACTTCACATGGTGGAGGGCAGGCCCGGCGAAGGCCGAGGGACGCGGGCTTGCCGGAGCTGGGAGAAAAAGAGGCAGTGGCGGCGGCGGCGGCGGCAGTCGCCGGGGCAGACCAGGCCTGTGAGCCGGGGAGCGAGCGTGCTGGATCCTGCTCCCGAGTCAGCCGGGGGGCCAGACAAGGCGGCGGCGGCGGGAGCCGAGCGTTGCATGGAAGCGAGGCGCGCCGTTGAGGATCTACCAGCAGAGCTGCGAGGGCCTCGATCAGGACCAGCGGCAGCGGCTCCAGGCGCTACTCGCCCAGAACGAGGATCTCTTTGCGGCGATAGATGAGGACTGCACCCGCACTGCCCTGGTCCAACACGAGATCAACACCGGCGACGCTCGGCCCATCCGCATCCCACCGGGACGCATGGTTCACGCCAAGCGGACCGCCGCCGAGGAAAAGATCCGGGAGATGGCCGCAGCGGGGGTGATTGAGCCCTCCGCGAGCCCGTGGTCGGCGCCAGCTGTACTGGTAAAAAAAAAAGACTGCTCGTGGAGGTTCTGCGTCAACTACCGCAAGCTGAACGAGGTCACCCGGAAAGATTCCTACCCCCTGCCGAGGATAGATGACGCCCTAGACTACATCACCGGGTCGACCTAGTTCAGCTCCCTGGACCTCCGCTGCGGCTACTGGCAGGTACCGCTTGCTCCCGATGCTCGCCCGAAGACAGCCTTTTCTATCGGCCAGGGCCTCTGGCAGTTTACTGTCATTCCTTTTGGCCTGTGCAATGCCCCGGCGACGTTCGAGAGGCTGATGGAGAGGGTGCTGGCATCTGTCCCGCGGAACCAGTGTGTGCTGTATCTGGACGATCTGCTGGTTCATGCCCGGGGCTTCGACCAGGCCTTGACGAACCTCCAGGCGGTGCTGGACTGCATCCGCCGTGCTGGCCTGAGGCTCAACCCCTCACCGACAAGGGCCGCCGTTTCGACTGGGACTCGGGCTGTGAGACTGCCTTCGGCCGGTTGCGTGAAGCTCTGGTGGGGGCCCCCGTGCTGGCCTACCCCGACCCGCGGTTGCCATATGTTCTCGATACCGACGCGAGTGACTCGGGGGTGGGCGTGGTGTTGGCGCAGGAGGGGCCGGATGGGGAGCGCGTAGTGGCCTACTATAGTCGGGCTTTGACTAGGGCTGAACGGAACTACTGCGTGACCCGTCGCGAGCTGCTGGCGGTGATGGCGGTGGTCCACCACTTCAGGCCGTACCTGTTCGGGACCCGGTTCCGGCTGAGGACCGACCATGCGTCCCTCACCTGGCTGCTCCACTAAAAGGAGCCGGAGGGGCAGATGGCGCGATGGATAGAGATCCTGCAGGAGTACGACTTCACTGTCGTGCACCGTGCGGGGTCTCGCCATCTCAATGCCGACGCTCTCTCGCGGCGCCCCTGCGAGGCCGCGGACTGCCATCACTGCGCCCGGCGGGAGCAGCGTGAGGTGGCTGTCCGCACCGTGGCGGGGGTGGGCACCGCGGCCACGGCCCGGGAGGGGCCGCTGGGGGTGGGCCTGCCAGACCTGGCGCAGCGTCAGGCAGCTGATCCTGACGTGGGGCCGGTGCTCCGCTGGAGGGCAGCTGGAGTGCGGCCTACACGAGAGGAGCTCGCCCCACACCCAAAGTCCGTCAAGTCCCTCTGCGCCCTGTGGGAGGCCTTGGAGGTAAAGGATGGGGTGCTGCTCCGGGGGTGGCGGGTACCCTCCAGTGGTGAGGTACGGTGGCAGCTGGTGGTGCCTCGGTCGCTCCGCGGGGCGGTGCACGGCCAGCCGGGCATGGGGCACTTCGGCGGTAAGAAAACCCTGCAGCGTCTCCGAGGCCATTTTTATTGGGGTCTTTGCCACTGGGACGTGCAGAGGTACTGCCAAACGTGTGCGGTGTGCGTGGCGCAGAAGGGTCCCCCCGAGCACTCTCGGGCCCCCCTCCAACAACACCAGGTGGGGGCTCCTATGGAGCGGGTGGGGGTGGACGTTTTGGGCCCGTTTCCGCGCACCGAGGCTGGGAACCGCTACGTCTTGGTGGCCATGGATTACTTTACGAAGTGGCCGGAGGCCTACGCCCTCCCGGACCAGAGTGCCCCCACGGTGGCCGATGCACTGCTGGAGGGGATATTTGCCAGGCTGGGGGTTCCGGAGGAGTTACACAGTGACCAGGGGCGTAACTTCGAGGTCTTCGCCAGAGTGTGCCAGCGCCTGGGGATCACTAAGACGCGGACCACACCGCTGCATCCCCAGAGCGACGGGTTGGTGGAGCGGTTTAATCGGACGCTCGCCACCCAGCTGGCCACCCTGGTGTCCCGGCACCAACGGGACTGGGACTGCCACCTCCCCCTTGCGCTCTGGGCGTACAGGACCGCGGTCCAGGAATCCACCGGGTGCACCCCGGCCTCGCTCATGCTGGGCCGGGAAATGCGAACCCTGGTGGACCTGGTCTTCGGCCCGCCGCCCGGAGACGGGTCGGCACCGCCGGCTGGACCGGACTACGAGTGGGACCTGCGGCAGCGGATGCAGCAGGTGCACAGCTTTGCACGGACCCACCTGACACAGGCGGGGGTCCGGCAGAAGCGGCACTACGACCTGCGCTGCAGGGGGCCTGCCTTCCAGCCCGGGGACTCGGTTTGGGTGTACAACCCGCGCCGCTGCAAAGGCCTCAGCCCTAAGCTGGCGCCGTCATGGGAGGGTCCCGCTGAGGTACTCGGGGTGGTGGGTGAAGTCTGCTACCGTGTCCGGTTGCGAACACGGGGGAGAGTGGTGGTCCTGCACCGAGACCGCCTGGCCCCCTACCGGGCCCGGGAGGAGGAGCCGTGTGGGGAGGCTCTACAGGAGCAGCCGGGGCTGGAGCCGGACGATAGTGGGGCGTCCGTGGGTCGCCAGCCGTCACTGCGGCGCAGGGTTCCACAGCAGTTAGCCCAGTACGAGTACAGCCTGAGGGGGGTGTTCGACGTCGGCGAGACGCCAGACGCCAGACGCCAGACGCCAGACGCTTCAGGTGGGGGCAGTGTAATGCCCTCGCCTGGTGGTGAGGAGAAAGTGCCCCTAGGCGCTCGTAGTACCGCTGGGCATGCTGGGAGTGGTAGCCGGGGAGAGTCTGAGGGTCAGCACGATGACCAGCGGCTGACCCTACCTGTGTAAATAATGTCCTAGTAGTTCTAGTGCCCTGTGTAGTCTTGTAAAAGTATAGTGTGTTGTTAGGTAATTACCACCCTAACTATGTGTACTTGTTCCCTCAGTCTCCTCATGTGTGTGTATATCCTGTGTTTGGTTTTGTGTTAATGCTTGTTTGTTAATCGCGTCTTCACTCGTCCTTTGTTCTGAAAAGAACCTGCAAATGCTACAGTATTTATTTTATAAACACCAGTATTGACACTTTGATCAGTATATTTATTATTAGTAGCCAGTCTTATAAATTTACAATTTAGATTAAGTCTGGTAACAGTTATACAGTTAATTTAAATCATCAGACCACTAATGGAACTGAGAGCTGGGTGGAAATAAAACCAGGATACACATTTTAACCTCCAGGATCAGGAGTCTGATCCTCCTGGCTTCTTTACTCTGAAGATTTGTGTAAAACTCTTAAAAGCGCTTATTTCAGGGACTCGTGCTTGTCCTCTACTGCTCCACATGGGTACGCTTTGTAACGCAATAATCTGCGATGTAAACTTTTTTTTCTGTTTAATGAATTTTATTCCTAGGTTTGTCGCTCTCCTTCTCCAACTGTGATGATTCGCTTCTCTTCACAGTCCGGTGTGTTTTTTTTGGGGGGGGAGATTTTATATCTGTAAGAAAAGCCCCCCGGGCTCCGGACAGGAGTCTCCTCCAGCTCTGCTTTGTCAGAAAGAGCGCTGTGACGTCACAGACACCAGCCAGAGTGCTGGGATCAGAGAGCGAGACCGCGGGAGATGCGCGGAGGGAACGGAGGAGAATTATTGATCACTTATGTATCGACAACCAATTTATTCAGCTGAAGGACCATAGAATAATCGATTAACTTCACTGATTGGTGAGTACTGATTCTTTTCTTGACCCTGTTTAAATATCTAGAAAACAGTCAATAAAGACTGTATCGATCAATTACCATAGTGCGTTTAGTGTTAATAATGTTCAATCCGAAATTAAACAATGATTATTCATATTATTATTTAGGTAACTCTATCCTAGAGCTAGAAAATTATATTCCAAGTTGATAAATGTATGTAAGTAACAGTTTAAATACATTTTTCCAGTGTTTATAAATCATAAGTATGGTAACCACGGCAACAGCCGGCACGTCACTGTATGTGTCTAGGTGTCTCGCATTCGTCACAGAGAGTGTATGTGACGTCACGATCAGCAACTAATACTACTACTAGTGTATTCATTTTAACATTAGTGAGAGTACAACTGGTAGTTTTAATGGTAGTGTTCATAACAAAGTGTGAGTATTAATAACAAAGCGCTTGTTTGTTAATCGCGTCTCCACTCGTCCTTTGTTCTGAAAAGAACCTGTAAATGCTACAATATTCTTTACTCAGCAGCTTATTAAAAACAGCTCCTGTGATGTTCAAACCGATTTTTTACACAGAACACTGACACAGCTTTGCGTTCTGAATCTCTTTTTCTCGTGCGTTTATTTAATGTGGCACAATGCACTGGGATAAGGGTATTCTGTTCACAAACCAATAGCATTTAAACCACAGCCCAGGTTCGATCTGTCTCCCAGAATCACCAGGGCGCACACACACACACACAACCGTGCCGTTGAAGTGCTCTGCTTCATTTCTAAGGGCAACTCAACATTCACTCCTACCCCGAGTGCAGAAAAGACAGCGTCCGCAGCAACAACAGCTCAGGTCTCTGCACAGGAGCTAAGCTGCCCCCATCTCCTCTGCTCTGCGGTTCCTGCGGAGTGGATTCCTGCCTGGAGCCGTGTTTGCAGGCGGCGGCTCCCCGCTCCCTGTCTGTGCGTCGTGTCCAAGAGCTCCTGGGAGGAAGAGAGAGCCCTCACACTCGGGGGCTTTTCCACGGTCTGTGTGAGGAGGGGCGGGTGTGTCCAGTAGCTTATCGAGCGGAAGCCTGGGGCAGCGGAGAGCTGTGATCGTGCAGACCTTGAGGTGTCACCTCTTTGTCTGCTTTCCCGCCCCCCCTCCGCCCAAGCTCTGCTCCAAAGTAGCCCGGCAACCCCTCACACCTGCACGTGTCACAACCTAAGGTGTGGTCATGAGACACCCATGGGGTGTCGTTCTGTTCTTGCTAATTGTTTCCTGCCCTTCGCAGGCAGGAGTCCATGCGAGGAAGATGCGCTGGACAGAGCTCAGAGGGCGCACCTGGGTGGCTTTCCTTCAGAGTGACGTTCCTGCAACACTCTCCCGCTACTCTTGGTGCGCTCATGCCGCAACACAGGAAGGCTGGAGCAGGTGGCTGTGGGCTCTGCGCACCGCCAAAATAGCTCAGTTGGGAGAGCGTTAGACTGAAGATCTAAAGGTCCCTGGTTTGATCCCGGGTTTTGGTATTTTGTTTCATCGCGCCCTTTGTTCCTCTCTCCAGCGCACCCTGCCTAAAGTGACGCGTCCCTTTCTCAGCCCGAAATGCAAGCAAGACACCAGCAGCGGTCCCTGCAGGTTTCCATAGTGTAGCGGCTATCACGTTCGCCTAACACGCGAAAGGTCCCCGGTTTGAGACCGGGTGGAAGCAGCCTCGTTTTGCACGCTCCTGTACTTCACAGAGGTCTTGAACGACCGGTCATTTGTTCCCAATGTGTTTCCGGTGCCTTCATGCACTCTTGTACCAAACGCACGTTCCTTCTGTACGTGGAGCCGATCATTTGCAATTGGGCTGTGCCGACAGACCAGGACGAGCTCTGTCGGCTCAAAAGCAGCGCAGGACCTGCAAGAACAACAGAAAGATTAGCATCCAGCGGGGGCCTCTTAGTGAGCCCAAGATCTCATCAAGAATCGGCTCCAGCAACAGGGCTGGGCGCATTGTTCCATTCTCCGACCACTCTCGGTGTAAACAAGTCCCTCCTGGTCTCTGCTTGAAATGCACTTTCCTGCGTTTGCTTTGGTGTAACTGGCTTCCCCTGCATGGGGGAATGTGAAGAAGATCCTTAGTAAGTCATTGAAGAAAACCAAGAAGAGGTCGGAGTGGCCTCTGTCGTTCATCAACGATCCAGTCAGGCAGTACTCCTCCTATTCTGCCAGTATGTGGATTCGAACCGGGGTTGTTGCGGCCACAACACAAATTCTGAGCACTATACGATCACAGCGAGTTACCGAGACATACACAGCCAGTAGGAAAGGATGTACTCTCTTTGTGTGACACTAGTCGGAAAAGTCCTGACGCTGCATTTCAACTGAGCCCTAGTATACATCAACCCTTCGACACTCTGAGTGCCAACTCTCTTGTGTGTTTTCTCCATCAAGCAGGTCATGAAGGCAGCAATTACAGTTTGCTTACATGACGCACGCACAACATGGCTGTATGCTCCCATATGGTCTAGCGGTTACGATACCTGATCTTCACCCAGGTGGCCTGGTTTCAGCTCCTTGTATGAGAACGTGTCAGTTTTGCCTCCTGCTTTCCAAAGATCAGCACCATGTTTTATGCCTCCCCCGAATATCGAAGCTGCCTCTAAATCTGCAAATGAAGATGAGTCAATAAACCACTTGTTTTTCGTATAACTATACATATATTCATTTAATACTGATTTCATTCATTGAGCACGGATACAATAGAGGTACAGCTATTCACTGTTTGACATGTCTGCACTGGTACAGAACCTAGCAATCAGAAAACGGGTGAAACTGTCTTGAGAATTAGCATACAGTACCGAGGCCCCCATGACCAAATAAAGGCTAACCTCGATAATCAGCCTAAATAATGCAGACAACAGCAAAACGACTGACTTTGAAAAGGGAATGAATGGAAGGAGTAGTGTAACCAGCTTGAAATGCTTCTCCGGACCTCTAACTAAAAGAAACCGGGAACCAGCAGTGGCATCGACTCCTTTCGAACTGGGATCCTATCGCAGCTCATGGTGTCCTAACTCTCCCGTATCTGATATTTGACCAAGCACATCAGGAGAGAGCGCGAACGCAGTCCCCCACTACCAGAAATTATGCAGTCGAGATTCCCACATTTGGGGAATTCGCAGGGGTCAGCACAGCCGGAGTGCAATGGCCGAGCCTCGCCCTGGGTGAATCGATTTTTTAAGAACTTTATTTTCTTTTCACAAAAAAATACAGGACATCACAAATTAGAAAGCTTTACATTAATATACATACTTAAAACAGTATATATAATCCCATCTCATTACATTTTGACACGGTACCAGTTATATAGCAACAATTTATTTTTTTCTGGTGCAAATCACATTCTTTACTTAAACATGATAATGTTTTTCACAGTTTCTTGAGATATTGACCTATGCTCTCAATTTCCCACAGATTTTCTGCTTCCTCCCTCCCTTCTCTCCACAGATCTCTGAGGTAATAGTTCTCTCGGGTGATGAACAGGGCCAGGCTACCTGCTGCCTTGACTGGGACCTCGATGCCTTTGAACAGCCCCATGTTCCTCACTCTCCACAGGGCGTCTTTCCCACTGTTCACCACGGCCCAGATCCTGTCAAACATGTCAGGAGGAAGTTTGACAGGAGAGATGCCGTTGTAGCGGCAATGCTTGTTAATAAGACAGAATTAGGCGGTGGTATTCTGTCCTAAATGAGGCCCCATCTCACCCTCCATCTTTGTGGTGCAGCCACAGAGAAAGTATTCATGCAGGTTGATTTAAGATGTTTTCTTTTGATAATGGACAGCTCCCAGATGGGGATGCACTTAGCTTAGCCTGGCTATCATGATCAATGGTCATCCATTGGTGCCTATCTGTCTAGGGAGTGCCGAATGGACATCTGGACTGCATTCCTAAGTGTCAAGAGTAAGTGACTCATATCTCACCTTGACCAACCAATCAGGGACTGGCAGGGCGTGGTAATACCACGTGGGTCTCTAATGCCCGCCAAACTCTCAACCAATCAGCACACATCTATGTCTTGGTCAAAAAGGGAGCGCAAGCTCAGATCGGGGCTCTCCTTGGCCATTTTCGCGCATCCTCAGAGACAATCACGTGACAACTGCTGTTGTCTGCAAAGGGACTTGGACTTTGTTCTAAGCGCGAGGCCGAGGATCCCATACGTACTCAGAATTCTACCAACGTGAATGATCCGCTTGATCAACGGCAGCCTACAGTTGGACCCTCATCGACAACCTGAATAGCTTATTCAGAAGCAGCGCTGGACCAGGAACGAACCAGCTTCTTCCCAGGCAAAAGAGTGACTTGGTGTTCGTGCCGGGAGATTCCAAATCCATACACAGTGGATAAGTAAACCCCATGTTCTACATTGTGTCTCGAGAATTCAATTGTACCTCAACACAAGTTGTTATCAATTTAATTCATGAGTAATGTATTTACTTCCGAGTTTAGAGTAACAGTGGGTAATAACACTGATTAGCGATTTGGTAACCGAACGATATATATTGACATATATTCTCTGTTGTGTATCTCTTTGTGTTGGCATCTCTTCGAGATTATATACCTTGTATATTGATAACCCTCACAGTAAGGTCTGCCGCTCGTATCCAGGCAGACTAGTATATGTTTGGTGCACAATTTATATGAATAAATGTATCTCGTGTATTGAACCCGTGTGTGTGCGTTGTTAGTTGTTCTGACGATTGATTTTCTAAAAGCCACAAAGAACAACCTCGTGATTACTGCTACAATTAATAATTGTCTCAGTAAACCCATCAAACCTCTACAACCACGATACACCACCATAAACTATATTAATTTAGGAACATAAACATATAGTGTAAACTGTATATGGCTGGTATTGGTAGTTTAAAGAAAAAATACACACCAGTATTCCACTTTCTTCCTAAACATTTTAAGCATCAAAGTCTTACATGTAGTAAGATTTTACCAGGTTTCGGAAACGTTTTTACATGCTCCTTCTGACCATCTTAACTTTATATACTTTGTGAAAAGTCATAAGATATTCACATTTTCTGTGAATGTGCTCGTTATCGGAGTAAACAAAAGCATACTTTTAGAATTTGATTAATAGGGAATATAATATGGAATCACGTACCTAAAGAAATTAATAACGATATAATTATTTTTATGTACTGTAGCTCAAATAGTAGTATAATACACTTTCTATGGATACATATGCTTCTACGCAATGCAGAAGCACATCCACAAGTAACATAACCTAGCTAAGAGAGGACATTGGCTAGCCATTATGATAAATACAGTGGAAAAAAGCAATTGGGAAAATAAGACCTGCTGATCTGTTATACATACCAGGAAGAGAACAGAATATGATTTTTTTCTGTTCGAAACGTGTGTTGTCTTTATGAAATTCATGTATTTTAAACGTTTAATTAAGAAGAAAAAAACTTACAGAAAGATACTAAGCTGATCACGAGATAGAAAGATCACCCGTTTTTCGCGAATAAAAAGTGGCTATTAACTGGGTGAACTGTTATTAACTGGAGTCAACTGGGTGAAAACACATAATATGAACATGAAACAAAACAAAAAATAAAAATAAGATACAATCTACAGACATTAAAACCGGTGTCATGGAAATATAACTATCAAGGAAGCCACAAGAGAGAGTTCTCACCTGAGTAAGGTCTTTATTTCAATATTGGGAGCAACCAGAGACTCAATTTGTTACAAGCAGTACAGGGTTTTCATAAGACGTTGCGCTGTAAAAAAGCTCAGCGCTTTGTCCATTCTAAAACTTCCACTTTCCCTAAGAGAAAACAGATTACATCAAAAAGCGAAAGAAGAAGCACTAGATATGTTATTCAAAGCTTATCAGTTACTTTCAGCTAATTCTAACGACCCAGACAGCATATATTGTTTTGGTACATTGTCTTCTAAAGTAACCTAAACAGTGTACTTTGTTGACGCACTGTTTTCTAAAATTCTGCACGTACTGTAGCACAGCAATTACATCCTTGAAATATATTATCTAAAAGCCCCAATATATTTCTTTGCAAAGCTCTCTACATTTTAAGAATCAATTTACTTATTAGATTTCCACTTAAAGACTTGTTTGGCTGGCGTTCGGGGAGTCGCGTTTTTCAGAATTGTATTGAGATCGTTTTCCACAGAGCTCAGATGTCAAAGCACAGCAGCAGCTCTCCACAGCGATCCTCTATAGCGCCCTTTCTCCCGCAGCTCCGTCCTCATTGGAAGGAAGCAAGAGTGAAAGGCTGAAGTGAAATAGAGCGGGGACGAAGGCAGTGAAGAGAGAGAACGTGGGAAGAAGAGAAAAACGCAAGGGAAAAAAAGCAGCGTCGTAAAAGAGGTGACGGAGCTGTCCTCTCAATAAGAAGGGTGCCAGCGAGCCTTGCTCTCGCTTACGGCCACACCCCCTTGAGCACGCCTGATCTCGTCTGATCTCGGAAGCTAAACAGGGATGGGCCTGGTTAGTACTTGGATGGGAGACCGCCTGGGAATACCAGGTGCTGTAAGCTTTTAAGCACAGGAGGCGCCCTATCCCCGCTCGCTCGCTCATTCCCATGTTCACACGTGCAGTGCGGCTTGTCCGTCTGTTTATTTGTCAGCTTTGGCGAGACACGGGTGCTTGTGTATTAGCGTGAGCGTTTTTTATTCTGATCATGAACAGTTTAACAAGTCCGCAAAGGATCGAGGAAAGGTTTATCGCCAGCTGAAAAGAGACACAGCGCTTCGGCTGGGGAGACTTGTTCGGCTGGCGTTCGGAGAGTCGCGTTTTTCAGAATTGTATTGAGATCGTTTTCAACAGAGCTCAGATGTCAAAGCACAGCAGCAGCTCTCCACAGCGATGCTCTATAGCGCCCTTTCTCCCGCAGCTCCGTCCTCATTGGAAGGAAGCAAGAGTGAAAGGCTGAAGTGAAATAGAGCGGGGACGAAGGCAGTGAAGAGAGAGAACGTGGGAAGAAGAGAAAAACGCAAGGGAAAAAGAGCAGCGTCGTAAAAGAGGTGACGGAGCTGTCCTCTCAATAAGAAGGGTGCCAGCGAGCCTTGCTCTCGCTTACGGCCACACCCCCTTGAGCACGCCTGATCTCGTCTGATTTTGGAAGCTAAACAGGGATGGGCCTGGTAAGTACTTGGATGGGAGACCGCCTGGGAGTACCAGGTGCTGTAAGCTTTTAAGCGCAGGAGGCGCCCTATCCCCGCTCGCTGGCTCATTCCCCTGTTCACACGTGCAGTGCGGCTTGTCCGTCTGTTTATTTGTCAGCTTTGGCGAGACACGGGTGCTTGTGTATTAGCGTGAGCGTTTTTTATTCTGATCAGGAACAGTTTAACAAGTCCGCAAATGATCGAGGAAAGGTTTATCGCCAGCTGAAAAGAGACACAGCGCTTCGGCTGTGGAGACTTGTTCGGCTGGCGTTCGGAGAGTCGCGTTTTTCAGAATTGTATTGAGATCGTTTTCCACAGAGCTCAGATGTCAAAGCACAGCAGCAGCTCTCCACAGCGATCCTCTATAGCGCCCTTTCTCCCGCAGCTCCGTCCTCATTGGAAGGAAGCAAGAGTGAAAGGCTGAAGTGAAATAGAGCGGGGACGAAGGCAGTGAAGAGAGAGAACGTGGGAAGAAGAGAAAAACGCAAGGGAAAAAAGCAGCGTCGTAAAAGAGGTGACGGAGCTGTCTTCTCAATAAGAAGGGTGCCAGCGAGCCTTGCTCTCGCTTACGGCCACACACCCTTGAGCACTCCTGATCTCGTCTGATTTCGGAAGCTAAACAGAGATGGGCCTGGTTAGTACTTGGATGGGAGACCGCCTGGGAATACCAGGTGCTGTAAGCTTTTAAGCGCAGGAGGCGCCCTATCCCCTCTCGCTCGCTCATTCCCCTGTTCACACGTGCAGTGCGGCTTGTCCGTCTGTTTATTTGTCAGCTTTGGCGAGACACGGGTGCTTGTGTATTAGCGTGAGCTTTTTTTATTCTGATCAGGAACAGTTTTACAAGTCAGCAAAGGATCGAGGAAAGGTTTATCGCCAGCTGAAAAGAGACACAGCGCTTCGGCTGTGGAGACTTGTTCGGCTGGCGTTCGGAGAGTCGCGTTTTTCAGAATTGTATTGAGATCGTTTTCCACAGAGCTCAGATGTCAAAGCACAGCAGCAGCTCTCCACAGCGATCCTCTATAGCGCCCTTTCTCCCGCAGCTCCGTCCTCATTGGAAGGAAGCAAGAGTGAAAGGCTGAAGTGAAATAGAGCGGGGACGATGGCAGTGAAGAGAGAGAACGTGGGAAGAAGAGAAAAACGCAAGGGAAAAAGAGCAGCGTCGTAAAAGAGGTGACGGAGCTGTCCTCTCAATAAGAAGGGTGCCAGCGAGCCTTGCTCTCGCTTACGGCCACACCCCCTTGAGCACGCCTGATCTCGTCTGATCTCGGAAGCTAAACAGGGATGGGCCTGGTTAGTACTTGGATGGGAGACCGCCTGGGAATACCAGGTGCTGTAAGCTTTTAAGCGCAGGAGGCGCCCTATCCCCGCTCGCTCGCTCATTCCCCTGTTCACACGTGCAGTGCGGCTTGTCCGTCTGTTTATTTGTCAGCTTTGGCGAGACACGGGTGCTTGTGTATTAGCGTGAGCGTTTTTATTCTGATCAGGAACAGTTTTACAAGTCCGCAAAGAATCGAGGAAAGGTTTATCGCCAGCTGAAAAGAGACACAGCGCTTCGGCTGTGGAGACTTGTTCGGCTGGCGTTCGGAGAGTCGCGTTTTTCAGAATTGTATTGAGATCGTTTTCCACAGAGCTCAGATGTCAAAGCACAGCAGCAGCTCTCCACAGCGATCCTCTATAGCGCCCTTTCTCCCGCAGCTCCGTCCTCATTGGAAGGAAGCAAGAGTGAAAGGCTGAAGTGAAATAGAGCGGGGACGAAGGCAGTGAAGAGAGAGAACGTGGGAAGAAGAGAAAAACGCAAGGGAAAAAAAGCAGCGTCGTAAAAGAGGTGACGGAGCTGTCCTCTCAATAAGAAGGGTGCCAGCGAGCCTTGCTCTCGCTTACGGCCACACCCCCTTGAGCACGCCTGATCTCGTCTGATCTCGGAAGCTAAACAGGGATGGACCTGGTTAGTACTTGGATGGGAGACCGCCTGGGAATACCAGGTGCTGTAAGCTTTTAAACGCAGGAGGCGCCCTATCCCCGCTCGCTCGCTCATTCCCCTGTTCACACGTGCAGTGCTGCTTGTCCGTCTCTTTATTTGTCAGCTTTGGCGAGACACGGGTGCTTGTGTATTAGCGTGAGCGTTTTTTATTCTGATCAGGAACAGTTTTACAAGTCCGCAAAGGATCGAGGAAAGGTTTATCGCCAGCTGAAAAGAGACACAGCGCTTCGGCTGTGGAGACTTGTTCGGCTGGCGTTCGGAGAGTCGCGTTTTTCAGAATTGTATTGAGATCGTTTTCCACAGAGCTCAGATGTCAAAGCACAGCAGCAGCTCTCCACAGCGATCCTCTATAGCGCCCTTTCTCCCGCAGCTCCGTCCTCATTGGAAGGAAGCAAGAGTGAAAGGCTGAAGTGAAATAGAGCGGGGACGAAGGCAGTGAAGAGAGAGAACGTGGGAAGAAGAGAAAAACGCAAGGGAAAAAGAGCAGCGTCGTAAAAGAGGTGACGGAGCTGTCCTCTCAATAAGAAGGGTGCCAGCGAGCCTTGCTCTCGCTTACAGCCACACCCCCTTGAGCACGCCTGATCTCGTCTGATCTCGGAAGCTAAACAGGGATGGGCCTGGTTAGTACGTGGAGGGGAGACCACCTGGGAATACCAGGTGCTGTAAGCTTTTAAGCGCAGGAGGCGCCCTATCCCCGCTCGCTCGCTCATTCCCCTGTTCACACGTGCAGTGCGGCTTGTCCGTCTGTTTATTTGTCAGCTTTGGCAAGACACGGGTGCTTGTGTATTAGCGTGAGCGTTTTTTATTCTGATCATGAACAGTTTAACAAGTCCGCAAAGGATCGAGGAAAGGTTTATCGCCAGCTGAAAAGAGACACAGCGCTTCGGCTGTGGAGACTTGTTCGGCTGGCGTTCGGAGAGTCGCGTTTTTCAGAATTGTATTGAGATCGTTTTCCACAGAGCTCAGATGTCAAAGCACAGCAGCAGCTCTCCACAGCGATCCTCTATAGCGCCCTTTCTCCCGCAGCTCCGTCCTCATTGGAAGGAAGCAAGAGTGAAAGGCTGAAGTGAAATAGAGCGGGGACGAAGGCAGTGAAGAGAGAGAACGTGGGAAGAAGAGAAAAACGCAAGGGAAAAAAGCAGCGTCGTAAAAGAGGTGACGGAGCTGTCCTCTCAATAAGAAGGGTGCCAGCGAGCCTTGCTCTCGCTTACGGCCACACCCCCTTGAGCACGCCTGGTCTCGTCTGATCTCGGAAGCTAAACAGGGATGGGCCTGGTTAGTACGTGGAGGGGAGACCACCTGGGAATACCAGGTGCTGTAAGCTTTTAAGCGCAGGAGGCGCCCTATCCCCGCTCGCTCGCTCATTCCCCTGTTCACACGTGCAGTGCGGCTTGTCCGTCTGTTTATTTGTCAGCTTTGGCAAGACACGGGTGCTTGTGTATTAGCGTGAGCGTTTTTTATTCTGATCATGAACAGTTTAACAAGTCCGCAAAGGATCGAGGAAAGGTTTATCGCCAGCTGAAAAGAGACACAGCGCTTCGGCTGTGGAGACTTGTTCGGCTGGCGTTCGGAGAGTCGCGTTTTTCAGAATTGTATTGAGATCGTTTTCCACAGAGCTCAGATGTCAAAGCACAGCAGCAGCTCTCCACAGCGATCCTCTATAGCGCCCTTTCTCCCGCAGCTCCGTCCTCATTGGAAGGAAGCAAGAGTGAAAGGCTGAAGTGAAATAGAGCGGGGACGAAGGCAGTGAAGAGAGAGAACGTGGGAAGAAGAGAAAAACGCAAGGGAAAAAATGCAGCGTCGTAAAAGAGGTGACGGAGCTGTCCTCTCAATAAGAAGGGTGCCAGCGAGCCTTGCTCTCGCTTATGGCCACACCCCCTTGAGCACGCCTGATCTCGTCTGATCTCGGAAGCTAAACAGGGATGGGCTTGGTTAGTACTTGGATGGGGGACCGCCTGGGAATACCAGGTGCTGTAAGCTTTTAAGCGCAGGAGGCGCCCTATCCCCGCTCGCTCGCTCATTCCCCTGTTCATACGTGCAGTGCGGCTTGTCCGTCTGTTTATTTGTCAGCTTTGGCGAGACACGGGTGCTTGTGTATTAGCGTGAGCGTTTTTTATACTGATCAGGAACAGTTTAACAAGTCCGCAAAGGATTGAGGAAAGGTTTATCGCCAGCTGAAAAGAGACACAGCGCTTCGGCTGTAGAGACTTGTTCGGCTGGCGTTCGGAGAGTCGCGTTTTTCAGAATTGTATTGAGATCGTTTTCCACAGAGCTCAGATGTCAAAGCACAGCAGCAGCTCTCCACAGCGATCCTCTATAGCGCCCTTTCTCCCGCAGCTCCGTCCTCATTGGAAGGAAGCAAGAGTGAAAGGCTGAAGTGAAATAGAGCGGGGACGAAGGCAGTGAAGAGAGAGAACGTGCAAAGAAGAGAAAAACGCAAGGGAAATAGAGCAGCGTCGTAAAAGAGGTGACGGAGCTGTCCTCTCAATAAGAAGGGTGCCAGCGAGCCTTGCTCTCGCTTTCGGCCACACCCCCTTGAGCACGCCTGATCTCGTCTGATCTCGGATGCTAAACAGGGATGGGCCTGGTTAGTACTTGGATGGGAGACCGCCTGGGAATACCAGGTGCTGTAAGCTTTTAAGCGCAGGAGGCGCCCTATCCCCGCTCGCTCGCTCATTCCCCTGTTCACACGTGCAGTGCGGCTTGTCCGTCTGTTTATTTGTCAGCTTTGGCGAGACACGGGTGCTTGTGTATTAGCGTGAGCGTTTTTTATTCTGATCAGGAACAGTTTTACAAGTCCGCAAAGGATCGAGGAAAGGTTTATCGCCAGCTGAAAAGAGACACAGCGCTTCGGCTGTGGAGACTTGTTCGGCTGGCGTTTGGAGAGTCGCGTTTTTCAGAATTGTATTGAGATCGTTTTCCACAGAGCTCAGATGTCAAAGCACAGCAGCAGCTCTCCACAGCGATCCTCTATAGCGCCCTTTCTCCCGCAGCTCCGTCCTCATTGGAAGGAAGCAAGAGTGAAAGGCTGAAGTGAAATAGAGCGGGGACGAAGGCAGTGAAGAGAGAGAACGTGGGAAGAAGAGAAAAACGCAAGGGAAAATAAGCAGCGTCGTAAAAGAGGTGACGGAGCTGTCCTCTCAATAAGAAGGGTGCCAGCGATCCTTGCTCTCACTTATGGCCACACCCCCTTGAGCACGCCTGATCTCGTCTGATCTCGGAAGCTAAACAGGGATGGGCCTGGTTAGTACTTGGATGGGAGACCGCCTGGGAATACCAGGTGCTGTAAGCTTTTAAGCGCAGGAGGCGCCCTATCCCCGCTCGCTCGCTCATTCCCCTGTTCACACGTGCAGTGCGGCTTGTCCATCTGTTTATTTGTCAGCTTTGGCGAGACACGGGTGCTTGTGTATTAGCGTGAGCGTTTTTTATTCTGATCAGGAACAGTTTAACAAGTCCGCAAAGAATCGAGGAAAGGTTTATCGCCAGCTGAAAAGAGACACAGCGCTTCGGCTGTGGAGACTTGTTCGGCTAGCGTTCGGAGAGTCGCGTTTTTCAGAATTGTATTGAGATCGTTTTCCACAGAGCTCAGATGTTAAAGCACAGCAGCAGCTCTCCACAGCGATCCTCTATAGCGCCCTTTCTCCCGCAGCTCCGTCCTCATTGGAAGGAAGCAAGAGTGAAAGGCTGAAGTGAAATAGAGCGGGGACGAAGGCAGTGAAGAGAGAGAACGTGGGAAGAAGAGAAAAACGCAAGGGAAAAAAAGCAGCGTCGTAAAAGAGGTGACGGAGCTGTCCTCTCAATAAGAAGGGTGCCAGCGAGCCTTGCTCTCGCTTATGGCCACACCCCCTTGAGCACGCCTGATCTCGTCTGATCTCGGAAGCTAAACAGGGATGGGCCTGGTTAGTACTTGGATGGGAGACCGCCTGGGAATACCAGGTGCTGTAAGCTTTTAAGCGCAGGAGGCGCCCTATCCCCGCTCGCTCGCTCATTCCCCTGTTCACACGTGCAGTGCGGCTTGTCCGTCTGTTTATTTGTCAGCTTTGGCGAGACACGGGTGCTTGTGTATTAGCGTGAGCGTTTTTTATTCTGATCAGGAACAGTTTTAACAAGTCCGCAAAGGATCGAGGAAAGGTTTATCGCCAGCTGAAAAGAGACACAGCGCTTCGGCTGTGGAGACTTGTTCGGCTGGCGTTCGGAGAGTCGCGTTTTTCAGAATTGTATTGAGATCGTTTTCCACAGAGCTCAGATGTCAAAGCACAGCAGCAGCTCTCCACAGCGATCCTCTATAGCGCCCTTTCTCCCGCAGCTCCGTCCTCATTGCAAGGAAGCAAGAGTGAAAGGCTGAAGTGAAATAGAGCGGGGACGAAGGCAGTGAAGAGAGAGAACGTGGAAAGAAGAGAAAAACGCAAGGGAAAAAAGCAGCGTCGTAAAAGAGGTGACGGAGCTGTCCTCTCAATAAGAAGGGTGCCAGCGAGCCTTGCTCTCGCTTACGGCCACACCCCCTTGAGCACGCCTGATCTCGTCTGATCTCGGAAGCTAAACAGGGATGGGCCTGGTTAGTACTTGGATGGGAGACCGCCTGGGAATACCAGGTGCTGTAAGCTTTTAAGCGCAGGAGGCGCCCTATCCCCGCTCGCTCGCTCATTCCCCTGTTCACACGTGCAGTGCGGCTTGTCCGTCTGTTTATTTGTCAGCTTTGGCGAGACACGGGTGCTTGTGTATTAGCGTGAGCGTTTTTTATTCTGATCAGGAACAGTTTTACAAGTCCGCAAAGGATCGAGGAAAGGTTTATCGCCAGCTGAAAAGAGACACAGCGCTTCGGCTGTGGAGACTTGTTCGGCTGGCGTTCGGAGAGTCGCGTTTTTCAGAATTGTATTGAGATCGTTTTCCACAGAGCTCAGATGTCAAAGCACAGCAGCAGCTCTCCACAGCGATCCTCTATAGCGCCCTTTCTCCCGCAGCTCCGTCCTCATTGGAAGGAAGCAAGAGTGAAAGGCTGAAGTGAAATAGAGCGGGGACGAAGGCAGTGAAGAGAGAGAACGTGGGAAGAAGAGAAAAACGCAAGGGAAAAAAAGCAGGGTCGTAAAAGAGGTGACGGAGCTGTCCTCTCAATAAGAAGGGTGCCAGCGAGCCTTGCTCTCGCTTATGGCCACACCCCCTTGAGCACGCCTGATCTCGTCTGATCTCGGAAGCTAAACAGGGATGGGCCTGGTTAGTACTTGGATGGGAGACCGCCTGGGAATACCAGGTGCTGTAAGCTTTTAAGCGCAGGAGGCGCCCTATCCCCGCTCGCTCGCTCATTCCCCTGTTCACACGTGCAGTGCGGCTTGTCCGTCTGTTTATTTGTCAGCTTTGGCGAGACACGGGTGCTTGTGTATTAGCGTGAGCGTTTTTTATTCTGATCAGGAACAGTTTTACAAGTCCGCAAAGGATCGAGGAAAGGTTTATCGCCAGCTGAAAAGAGACACAGCGCTTCGGCTGTGGAGACTTGTTCGGCTGGCGTTCGGAGAGTCGCGTTTTTCAGAATTGTATTGAGATCGTTTTCCACAGAGCTCAGATGTCAAAGCACAGCAGCAGCTCTCCACAGCGATCCTCTATAGCGCCCTTTCTCCCGCAGCTCCGTCCTCATTGGAAGGAAGCAAAAGTGAAAGGCTGAAGTGAAATAGAGCGGGGACGAAGGCAGTGAAGAGAGAGAACGTGGGAAGAAGAGAAAAACGCAAGGGAAAAAAAGCAGCGTCGTAAAAGAGGTGACGGAGCTGTCCTCTCAATAAGAAGGGTGCCAGCGAGCCTTGCTCTCGCTTACGGCCACACCCCCTTGAGCACGCCTGATCTCATTTGATCTCGGAAGCTAAACAGGGATGGGCATGGTTAGTACTTGGATGGGAGACCGCCTGGGAATACCAGGTGCTGTAAGCTTTTAAGCGCAGGAGGCGCCCTATCCCTGCTCGCTCGCTCATTCCCCTGTTCACACGTGCAGTGCGGCTTGTCCGTCTGTTTATTTATCAGCTTTGGCGAGACACGGGTGCTTGTGTATTAGCGTGAGCGTTTTTTATTCTGATCAGGAACAGTTTTACAAGTCCGCAAAGGATCGAGGAAAGGTTTATCGCCAGCTGAAAAGAGACACAGCGCTTCGGCTGTGGAGACTTGTTCGGCTGGCGTTCGGAGAGTCGCGTTTTTCAGAATTGTATTGAGATCGTTTTCCACAGAGCTCAGATGTCAAAGCACAGCAGCAGCTCTCCACAGCGATCCTCTATAGCGCCCTTTCTCCCGCAGCTCCGTCCTCATTGGAAGGAAGCAAGAGTGAAAGGCTGAAGTGAAATAGAGCGGGGACGAAGGCAGTGAAGAGAGAGAACGTGGGAAGAAGAGAAAAACGCAAGGGAAAAAAAGCAGCGTCGTAAAAGAGGTGACGGAGCTGTCCTCTCAATAAGTAGGGTGCCAGCGAGCCTGGCTTTCGCTTACGGCCACACCCACTTGAGCACGCCTGATCTCGTCTGATCTCGGAAGCTAAACAGGGATGGGCCTGGTTAGTACTTGGATGGGAGACCGCCTGGGAATACCAGGTGCTGTAAGCTTTTAAGCGCAGGAGGCGCCCTATCCCCGCTCGCTCGCTCATTCCCCTGTTCACACGTGGAGTGCGGCTTGTCCGTCTGTTTATTTGTCAGCTTTGGCGAGACACGGGTGCTTGTGTATTAGCGTGAGCGTTTTTTATTCTGATCAGGAACAGTTTTACAAGTCCGCAAAGGATCGAGGAAAGGTTTATCGCCAGCTGAAAAGAGACACAGTGCTTCGGCTGTGGAGACTTGTTCGGCTGGCGTTCGGAGAGTCGCGTTTTTCAGAATTGTATTGAGATCGTTTTCCACAGAGCTCAGATTTCAAAGCACAGCAGCAGCTCTCCACAGCGATCCTCTATAGCGCCCTTTCTCCCGCAGCTCCGTCCTCATTGGAAGGAAGCAAGAGTGAAAGGCTGAAGTGAAATAGAGCGGGGACGAAGGCAGTGAAGAGAGAGAACGTGGGAAGAAGAGAAAAACGCAAGGGAAAAAAAGCAGCGTCGTAAAAGAGGTGACGGAGCTGTCCTCTCAATAAGAAGGGTGCCAGCAAGCCTTGCTCTCGCTTACGGCCACACCCCCTTGAGCACGCCTGATCTCGGAAGCTAAACAGGGATGGGCCTGGTTAGTACTTGGATGGGAGACCGCCTGGGAATACCAGGTGCTGTGAGCTTTTAAGCAAAGGAGGCGCCCTATCCCCGCTCGCTCGCTCATTCCCCTGTTCACACGAGCAGTGCGGCTTGTCCGTCTGTTTATTTGTCAGCTTTGGTGAGACACGGGTGCTTGTGTATTAGCGTGAGCGTTTTTTATTCTGATCAGGAACAGTTTTACAAGTCCGCAAAGGATCGAGGAAAGGTTTATCGCCAGCTGAAAAGAGACACAGTGCTTCGGCTGTGGAGACTTGTTCGGCTGGCGTTCGGAGAGTCGCGTTTTTCAGAATTGTATTGAGATCGTTTTCCACAGAGCTCAGATTTCAAAGCACAGCAGCAGCTCTCCACAGCGATCCTCTATAGCGCCCTTTCTCCCGCAGCTCCGTCCTCATTGGAAGGAAGCAAGAGTGAAAGGCTGAAGTGAAATAGAGCGGGGACGAAGGCAGTGAAGAGAGAGAACGTGGGAAGAAGAGAAAAACGCAAGGGAAAAAAAGCAGCGTCGTAAAAGAGGTGACGGAGCTGTCCTCTCAATAAGAAGGGTGCCAGCGAGCCTTGCTCTCGCTTACGGCCACACCCCCTTGAGCACGCCTGATCTCGGAAGCTAAACAGGGATGGGCCTGGTTAGTACTTGGATGGGAGACCGCCTGGGAGACCGCCTGGGAATACCAGGTGCTGTGAGCTTTTAAGCAAAGGAGGCGCCCTATCCCCGCTCGCTCGCTCATTCCCCTGTTCACACGAGCAGTGCGGCTTGTCCGTCTGTTTATTTGTCAGCTTTGGTGAGACACGGGTGCTTGTGTATTAGCGTGAGCGTTTTTTATTCTGATCAGGAACAGTTTTACAAGTCCGCAAAGGATCGAGGAAAGGTTTATCGCCAGCTGAAAAGAGACACAGCGCTTCGGCTGTGGAGACTTGTTCGGCTGGCGTTCGGAGAGTCGCGTTTTTCAGAATTGTATTGAGATCGTTTTCCACAGAGCTCAGATGTCAAAGCACAGCAGCAGCTCTCCACAGCGATCCTCTATAGCGCCCTTTTTCCCGCAGCTCCGTCCTCATTGGAAGGAAGCAAGAGTGAAAGGCTGAAGTGAAATAGAGCAGGGACGAAGGCAGTGAAGAGAGAGAACGTGGGAAGAAGAGAAAAACGCAAGGGAAAAAAAGCAGCGTCGAAAAAGAGGTGACGGAGCTGTCCTCTCAATAAGAAGGGTGCCAGCGAACCTTGCTCTCGCTTATGGCCACACTCCCTTGAGCACGCCTGATCTCGTCTGATCTCGGAAGCTAAACAGGGATGGGCCTGGTTAGTACTTGGATGGGAGACCGCCTGGGAATACCAGGTGCTGTAAGCTTTTAAGCGCAGGAGGCGCCCTATCCCCGCTCGCTCGCTCATTCCCCTGTTCACACGTGCAGTGCGGCTTGTCCGTCTGTTTATTTGTCAGCTTTGGCGAGACACGGGTGCTTGTGTATTAGCGTGAGCGTTTTTTATTCTGATCAGGAACAGTTTAACAAGTCCGCAAAGGATCGAGGAAAGGTTTATCGCCAGCTGAAAAGAGACACAGCGCTTCGGCTGTGGAGACTTGTTCGGCTGGCGTTCGGAGAGTCGCGTTTTTCAGAATTGTATTGAGATCGTTTTCCACAGAGCTCAGATGTCAAAGCACAGCAGCAGCTCTCCACAGCGATCCTCTATAGCGCCCTTTTTCCCGCAGCTCCGTCCTCATTGGAAGGAAGCAAGAGTGAAAGGCTGAAGTGAAATAGAGCGGGGACGAAGGCAGTGAAGAGAGAGAACGTGGGAAGAAGAGAAAAACGCAAGGGAAAAAAAGCAGCGTCGTAAAAGAGGTGACGGAGCTGTCCTCTCAATAAGAAGGGTGCCAGCGAGCCTTACTCGCGCTTACGGCCACACCCCCTTGAGCACGCCTGATCTCGTTTGATCTCGGAAGCTAAACAGGGATGGGCCTGGTTAGTACTTGGATGGGAGACCGCCTGGGAATACCAGGTGCTGTAAGCTTTTAAGCGCAGGAGGCGCCCTATCCCCGCTCGCTCGCTCATTCCCCTGTTCACACGTGCAGTGCGGCTTGTCCGTCTGTTTATTTGTCAGCTTTGGCGAGACACGGGTGCTTGTGTATTAGCGTGAGCGTTTTTTATTCTGATCAGGAACAGTTTTACAAGTCCGCAAAGGATCGAGGAAAGGTTTATCGCCAGCTGAAAAGAGACACAGCGCTTCGGCTGTGGAGACTTGTTCGGCTGGCGTTCGGAGAGTCGCGTTTTTCAGAATTGTATTGAGATCGTTTTCCACAGAGCTCAGATGTCAAAGCACAGCAGCAGCTCTCCACAGCGATCCTCTATAGCGCCCTTTCTCCCGCAGCTCCGTCTTCATTGGAAGGAAGCAAAAGTGAAAGGCTGAAGTGAAATAGAGCGGGGACGAAGGCAGTGAAGAGAGAGAACGTGGGAAGAAGAGAAAAACGCAAGGGAAAAAAAGCAGCGTCGAAAAAGAGGTGACGGAGCTGTCCTCTCAATAAGAAGGGTGCCAGCGAGCCTTGCTCACGCTTACGGCCACACCCCCTTGAGCACGCCTGATCTCGTTTGATCTCGGAAGCTAAACAGGGATGGGCCTGGTTAGTACTTGGATGGGAGACCGCCTGGGAATACCAGGTGCTGTAAGCTTTTAAGCGCAGGAGGCGCCCTATCCCCGCTCGCTCGCTCATTCCCCTGTTCACACGTGCAGTGCGGCTTGTCCGTCTGTTTATTTGTCAGCTTTGGCGAGACACGGGTGCTTGTGTATTAGCGTGAGCGTTTTTTATTCTGATCAGGAACAGTTTAACAAGTCCGCAAAGGATCGAGGAAAGGTTTATCGCCAGCTGAAAAGAGACACAGCGCTTCGGCTGTGGAGACTTGTTCGGCTGGCGTTCGGAGAGTCGCGTTTTTCAGAATTGTATTGAGATCGTTTTCCACAGAGCTCAGATGTCAAAGCACAGCAGCAGCTCTCCACAGCGATCCTCTATAGCGCCCTTTCTCCCGCAGCTCCGTCCTCATTGGAAGGAAGCAAGAGTGAAAGGCTGAAGTGAAATAGAGCGGGGACGAAGGCAGTGAAGAGAGAGAACGTGGGAAGAAGAGAAAAACGCAAGGGAAAAAAAGCAGCGTCGTAAAAGAGGTGACGGAGCTGTCCTCTCAATAAGAAGGGTGCCAGCGAGCCTTGCTCACGCTTACGGCCACACCCCCTTGAGCACGCCTGATCTCGTTTGATCTCGGAAGCTAAACAGGGATGGGCCTGGTTAGTACTTGGATGGGAGACCGCCTGGGAATACCAGGTGCTGTAAGCTTTTAAGCGCAGGAGGCGCCCTATCCCCGCTCGCTCGCTCATTCCCCTGTTCACACGTGCAGTGCGGCTTGTCCGTCTGTTTATTTGTCAGCTTTGGCGAGACACGGGTGCTTGTGTATTAGCGTGAGCGTTTTTTATTCTGATCAGGAACAGTTTTACAAGTCCGCAAAGGATCGAGGAAAGGTTTATCGCCAGCTGAAAAGAGACACAGCGCTTCGGCTGTGGAGACTTGTTCGGCTGGCGTTCGGAGAGTCGCGATTTTCAGAATTGTATTGAGATCGTTTTCCACAGAGCTCAGATGTCAAAGCACAGCAGCAGCTCTCCACAGCGATCCTCTATAGCGCCCTTTCTCCCGCAGCTCCGTCCTCATTGGAAGGAAGCAAGAGTGAAAGGCTGAAGTGAAATAGAGCGGGGACGAAGGCAGTGAAGAGAGAGAACGTGGGAAGAAGAGAAAAACGCAAGGGAAAAAAAGCAGCGTCGTAAAAGAGGTGACGGAGCTGTCCTCTCAATAAGAAGGGTGCCAGCGAGCCTTGCTTTTGCTTACGGCCACACCCCCTTGAGCACGCCTGATCTCGTCTGATCTCGGAAGCTAAACAGGGATGGGCCTGGTTAGTACTTGGATGGGAGACCGCCTGGGAATACCAGGTGCTGTAAGCTTTTAAGCGCAGGAGGCGCCCTATCCCCGCTCGCTCGCTCATTCCCCTGTTCACACGTGCAGTGCGGCTTGTCCGTCTGTTTATTTGTCAGCTTTGGCGAGACACGGGTGCTTGTGTATTAGCGTGAGCGTTTTTTATTCTGATCAGGAACAGTTTTACAAGTCCGCAAAGGATCGAGGAAAGGTTTATCGCCAGCTGAAAAGAGACACAGCGCTTCGGCTGTGGAGACTTGTTCGGCTGGCGTTCGGAGAGTCGCGTTTTTCAGAATTGTATTGAGATCGTTTTCCACAGAGCTCAGATGTCAAAGCACAGCAGCAGCTCTCCACAGCGATCCTCTATAGCGCCCTTTCTCCCGCAGCTCCGTCTTCATTGGAAGGAAGCAAAAGTGAAAGGCTGAAGTGAAATAGAGCGGGGACGAAGGCAGTTAAGAGAGAGAACGTGGGAAGAAGAGAAAAACGCAAGGGAAAAAAAGCAGCGTCGAAAAAGAGGTGACGGAGCTGTCCTCTCAATAAGAAGGGTGCCAGCGAGCCTTGCTCACGCTTACGGCCACACCCCCTTGAGCACGCCTGATCTCGTTTGATCTCGGAAGCTAAACAGGGATGGGCCTGGTTAGTACTTGGATGGGAGACCGCCTGGGAATACCAGGTGCTGTAAGCTTTTAAGCGCAGGAGGCGCCCTATCCCCGCTCGCTCGCTCATTCCCCTGTTCACACGTGCAGTGCGGCTTGTCCGTCTGTTTATTTGTCAGCTTTGGCGAGACACGGGTGCTTGTGTATTAGCGTGAGCGTTTTTTATTCTGATCAGGAACAGTTTAACAAGTCCGCAAAGGATCGAGGAAAGGTTTATCGCCAGCTGAAAAGAGACACAGCGCTTCGGCTGTGGAGACTTGTTCGGCTGGCGTTCGGAGAGTCGCGTTTTTCAGAATTGTATTGAGATCGTTTTCCACAGAGCTCAGATGTCAAAGCACAGCAGCAGCTCTCCACAGCGATCCTCTATAGCGCCCTTTCTCCCGCAGCTCCGTCCTCATTGGAAGGAAGCAAGAGTGAAAGGCTGAAGTGAAATAGAGCGGGGACGAAGGCAGTGAAGAGAGAGAACGTGGGAAGAAGAGAAAAACGCAAGGGAAAAAAAGCAGCGTCGTAAAAGAGGTGACGGAGCTGTCCTCTCAATAAGAAGGGTGCCAGCGAGCCTTGCTCACGCTTACGGCCACACCCCCTTGAGCACGCCTGATCTCGTTTGATCTCGGAAGCTAAACAGGGATGGGCCTGGTTAGTACTTGGATGGGAGACCGCCTGGGAATACCAGGTGCTGTAAGCTTTTAAGCGCAGGAGGCGCCCTATCCCCGCTCGCTCGCTCATTCCCCTGTTCACACGTGCAGTGCGGCTTGTCCGTCTGTTTATTTGTCAGCTTTGGCGAGACACGGGTGCTTGTGTATTAGCGTGAGCGTTTTTTATTCTGATCAGGAACAGTTTTACAAGTCCGCAAAGGATCGAGGAAAGGTTTATCGCCAGCTGAAAAGAGACACAGCGCTTCGGCTGTGGAGACTTGTTCGGCTGGCGTTCGGAGAGTCGCGATTTTCAGAATTGTATTGAGATCGTTTTCCACAGAGCTCAGATGTCAAAGCACAGCAGCAGCTCTCCACAGCGATCCTCTATAGCGCCCTTTCTCCCGCAGCTCCGTCCTCATTGGAAGGAAGCAAGAGTGAAAGGCTGAAGTGAAATAGAGCGGGGACGAAGGCAGTGAAGAGAGAGAACGTGGGAAGAAGAGAAAAACGCAAGGGAAAAAAAGCAGCGTCGTAAAAGAGGTGACGGAGCTGTCCTCTCAATAAGAAGGGTGCCAGCGAGCCTTGCTTTTGCTTACGGCCACACCCCCTTGAGCACGCCTGATCTCGTCTGATCTCGGAAGCTAAACAGGGATGGGCCTGGTTAGTACTTGGATGGGAGACCGCCTGGGAATACCAGGTGCTGTAAGCTTTTAAGCGCAGGAGGCGCCCTATCCCCGCTCGCTGGCTCATTCCCCTGTTCACACGTGCAGTGCGGCTTGTCCGTCTGTTTATTTGTCAGCTTTGGCGAGACGCGGTTGCTTGTGTATTAGCGTGAGCGTTTTTTATTCTGATCAGGAACAGTTTAACAAGTCCGCAAAGGATCGAGGAAAGGTTTATCGCCAGCTGAAAAGAGACACAGCGCTTCGGCTGTGGAGACTTGTTCGGCTGGCGTTCGGAGAGTCGCGTTTTTCAGAATTGTATTGAGATCGTTTTCCACAGAGCTCAGATGTCAAAGCACAGCAGCAGCTGTCCACAGCGATCCTCTATAGCGCCCTTTCTCCCGCAGCTCCGTCCTCATTGGAAGGAAGCAAGAGTGAAAGGCTGAAGTGAAATAGAGCGGGGACGAAGGCAGTGAAGAGAGAGAACGTGGGAAGAAGAGAAAAACGCAAGGGAAAAAAAAGCAGCGTCGAAAAAGAGGTGACGGAGCTGTCCTCTCAATAAGAAGGGTGCCAGCGAGCCTTGCTCACGCTTACGGCCACACCCCCTTGAGCACGCCTGATCTCGTTTGATCTCGGAAGCTAAACAGGGATGGGCCTGGTTAGTACTTGGATGGGAGACCGCCTGGGAATACCAGGTGCTGTAAGCTTTTAAGCGCAGGAGGCGCCCTATCCCCGCTCGCTCGCTCATTCCCCTGTTCACACGTGCAGTGCGGCTTGTCCGTCTGTTTATTTGTCAGCTTTGGCGAGACAAGGGTGCTTGTGTATTAGCGTGAGCGTTTTTTATTCTGATCAGGAACAGTTTTACAAGTCCGCAAAGGATCGAGGAAAGGTTTATCGCCAGCTGAAAAGAGACACAGCGCTTCGGCTGTGGAGACTTGTTCGGCTGGCGTTCGGAGAGTCGCGTTTTTCAGAATTGTATTGAGATCGTTTTCCACAGAGCTCAGATGTCAAAGCACAGCAGCAGCTCTCCACAGCGATCCTCTATAGCGCCCTTTCTCCCGCAGCTCTGTCCTCATTGGAAGGAAGCAAGAGTGAAAGGCTGAAGTGAAATAGAGCGGGGACGACGGCAGTGAAGAGAGAGAACGTGGGAAGAAGAGAAAAACGCAAGGGAAAAAAAGCAGCGTCGTAAAAGAGGTGACGGAGCTGTCCTCTCAATAAGAAGGGTGCCAGCGAACCTTGCTCTGGCTTACGGCCACACCCCCTTGAGCACTCCTGATCTCGTCTGATCTCGGAAGCTAAACAGGGATGGGCCTGGTTAGTACTTGGATGGGAGACCGCCTGGGAATACCAGGTGCTGTAAGCTTTTAAGCGCAGGAGGCGCCCTATCCCCGCTCGCTCGCTCATTCCCCTGTTCACACGTGCAGTGCGGCTTGTCCGTCTCTTTATTTGTCAGCTTTGGCGAGACACGGGTGCTTGTGTATTAGCGTGAGCGTTTTTTATTCTGATCAGGAACAGTTTTACAAGTCCGCAAAGGATCGAGGAAAGGTTTATCGCCAGCTGAAAAGAGACACAGCGCTTCGGCTGTGGAGACTTGTTCGGCTGGCGTTCGGAGAGTCGCGTTTTTCAGAATTGTATTGAGATCGTTTTCCACAGAGCTCAGATGTCAAAGCACAGCAGCAGCTCTCCACAGCGATCCTCTATAGCGCCCTTTCTCCCGCAGCTCCGTCCTCTTTGGAAGGAAGCAAGAGTGAAAGGCTGAAGTGAAATAGAGCGGGGACGAAGGCAGTGAAGAGAGAGAACGTGGGAAGAACAGAAAAACGCAAGGGAAAAAAAGCAGCGTCGTAAAAGAGGTGACGGAGCTGTCCTCTCAATAAGAAGGGTGCCAGCGAGCCTTGCTCTCGCTTACGGCCACACCACCTTGAGCACGCCTGATCTCGTCTGATCTCGGAAGCTAAACAGGGATGGGCCTGGTTAGTACTTGGATGGGAGACCGCCTGGGAATACCAGGTGCTGTAAGCTTTTAAGCGCAGGTGGCGCCCTATCCCCGCTCGCTCGCTCATTCCCCTGTTCACACGTGCAGTGCGGCTTGTCCGTCTCTTTATTTGTCAGCTTTGGCGAGACACGGGTGCTTGTGTATTAGCGTGAGCGTTTTTTATTCTGATCAGGAACAGTTTTACAAGTCCGCAAAGGATCGAGGAAAGGTTTATCGCCAGCTGAAAAGAGACACAGCGCTTCGGCTGTGGAGACTTGTTCGGCTGGCGTTCGGAGAGTCGCGTTTTTCAGAATTGTATTGAGATCGTTTTCCACAGAGCTCAGATGTCAAAGCACAGCAGCAGCTCTCCACAGCGATCCTCTATAGCGCCCTTTCTCCCGCAGCTCCGTCCTCTTTGGAAGGAAGCAAGAGTGAAAGGCTGAAGTGAAATAGAGCGGGGACGAAGGCAGTGAAGAGAGAGAACGTGGGAAGAAGAGAAAAACGCAAGGGAAAAAAAGCAGCGTCGTAAAAGAGGTGACGGAGCTGTCCTCTCAATAAGAAGGGTGCCAGCGAGCCTTGCTCTCGCTTATGGCCACACCCCCTTTAGCACGCCTGATTTCGTCTGATCTTGGAAGCTAAACAGGGATGGGCTTGGTTAGTACTTGGATGAGAGACCGCCTGGGAGTACCAGGTGCTGTAAGCTTTTAAGCGCAGGAGGCGCCCTATCCCCGCTCGCTCGCTCATTCCCCTGTTCACACGTGCAGTGCGGCTTGTCCGTCTCTTTATTTGTCAGCTTTGGCGAGACACGGGTGCTTGTGTATTAGCGTGAGCGTTTTTTATTCTGATCAGGAACAGTTTTACAAGTCCGCAAAGGATCGAGGAAAGGTTTATCGCCAGCTGAAAAGAGACACAGCGCTTCGGCTGTGGAGACTTGTTCGGCTGGCGTTCGGAGAGTCGCGTTTTTCAGAATTGTATTGAGATCGTTTTCCACAGAGCTCAGATGTCAAAGCACAGCAGCAGCTCTCCACAGCGATCCTCTATAGCGCCCTTTCTCCCGCAGCTCCGTCCTCTTTGGAAGGAAGCAAGAGTGAAAGGCTGAAGTGAAATAGAGCGGGGACGAAGGCAGTGAAGAGAGAGAACGTGGGAAGAACAGAAAAACGCAAGGGAAAAAAAGCAGCGTCGTAAAAGAGGTGACGGAGCTGTCCTCTCAATAAGAAGGGTGCCAGCGAGCCTTGCTCTCGCTTACGGCCACACCACCTTGAGCACGCCTGATCTCGTCTGATCTCGGAAGCTAAACAGGGATGGGCCTGGTTAGTACTTGGATGGGAGACCGCCTGGGAATACCAGGTGCTGTAAGCTTTTAAGCGCAGGTGGCGCCCTATCCCCGCTCGCTCGCTCATTCCCCTGTTCACACGTGCAGTGCGGCTTGTCCGTCTCTTTATTTGTCAGCTTTGGCGAGACACGGGTGCTTGTGTATTAGCGTGAGCGTTTTTTATTCTGATCAGGAACAGTTTTACAAGTCCGCAAAGGATCGAGGAAAGGTTTATCGCCAGCTGAAAAGAGACACAGCGCTTCGGCTGTGGAGACTTGTTCGGCTGGCGTTCGGAGAGTCGCGTTTTTCAGAATTGTATTGAGATCGTTTTCCACAGAGCTCAGATGTCAAAGCACAGCAGCAGCTCTCCACAGCGATCCTCTATAGCGCCCTTTCTCCCGCAGCTCTGTCCTCATTGGAAGGAAGCAAGAGTGAAAGGCTGAAGTGAAATAGAGCGGGGACGACGGCAGTGAAGAGAGAGAACGTGGGAAGAAGAGAAAAACGCAAGGGAAAAAAAGCAGCGTCGTAAAAGAGGTGACGGAGCTGTCCTCTCAATAAGAAGGGTGCCAGCGAGCCTTGCTCTCGCTTATGGCCACACCCCCTTTAGCACGCCTGATTTCGTCTGATCTTGGAAGCTAAACAGGGATGGGCTTGGTTAGTACTTGGATGAGAGACCGCCTGGGAGTACCAGGTGCTGTAAGCTTTTAAGCGCAGGAGGCGCCCTATCCCCGCTCGCTCGCTCATTCCCCTGTTCACACGTGCAGTGCGGCTTGTCCGTCTGTTTATTTGTCAGCTTTGGTGAGACACGGGTGCTTGTGTATTAGCGTGAGCGTTTTTTATTCTGATCAGGAACAGTTTTACAAGTCCGCAAAGGATCGAGGAAAGGTTTATCGCCAGCTGAAAAGAGACACAGCGCTTCGGCTGTGGAGACTTGTTCGGCTGGCGTTCGGAGAGTCGCGTTTTTCAGAATTGTATTGAGATCGTTTTCCACAGAGCTCAGATGTCAAAGCACAGCAGCAGCTCTCCACAGCGATCCTCTATAGCGCCCTTTCTCCCGCAGCTCCGTCCTCATTGGAAGGAAGCAAGAGTGAAAGGCTGAAGTGAAATAGAGCGGGGACGAAGGCAGTGAAGAGAGAGAACGTGGGAAGAAGAGAAAAACGCAAGGGAAAAAAAGGAGCGTCGTAAAAGAGGTGACGGAGCTGTCCTCTCAATAAGAAGGGTGCCAGCGAGCTTTGCTCTCGCTTACGGCCACACCCCCTTCAGCACGCCCGATCTCGTCTGATCTCGGAAGCTAAACAGCGATGGGCCTGGTTAGTACTTGGGTGGGAGACCGCCTGGGAATACCAGGTGCTGCAAGCTTTTAAGCGCAGGAGGCGCCCTATCCCCGCTCGCTCGCTCATTCCCCTGTTCACACGTGCAGTGCGGCTTGTCCGTCTGTTTATTTGTCAGCTTTGGCGAGACACGGGTGCTTGTGTATTAGCGTGAGCGTTTTTTATTCTGATCAGGAACAGTTTAACAAGTCCGCAAAGAATCGAGGAAAGGTTTATCGCCAGCTGAAAAGAGACACAGCGCTTCGGCTGTGGAGACTTGTTCGGCTGGCGTTCGGAGAGTCGCGTTTTTCAGAATTGTATTGAGATCGTTTTCCACAGAGCTCAGATGTCAAAGCACAGCAGCAGCTCTCCACAGCGATCCTCTATAGCGCCCTTTCTCCCGCAGCTCCGTCCTCATTGGAAGGAAGCAAGAGTGAAAGGCTGAAGTGAAATAGAGCGGGGACGAAGGCAGTGAAGAGAGAGAACGTGGGAAGAAGAGAAAAACGCAAGGGAAAAAAAGGAGCGTCGTAAAAGAGGTGACGGAGCTGTCCTCTCAATAAGAAGGGTGCCAGCGAGCCTTGCTCTCGCTTACGGCCACACCCCCTTGAGCACGCCCGATCTCGTCTGATCTCGGAAGCTAAACAGGGATGGGCCTGGTTAGTACTTGGGTGGGAGACCGCCTGGGAATACCAGGTGCTGTAAGCTTTTAAGCGCAGGAGGCGCCCTATCCCCGCTCGCTCGCTCATTCCCCTGTTCACACGTGCAGTGCGGCTTGTCCGTCTGTTTATTTGTCAGCTTTGGCGAGACACGGGTGCTTGTGTATTAGCGTGAGCGTTTTTTATTCTGATCAGGAACAGTTTTACAAGTCCGCAAAGGATCGAGGAAAGGTTTATCGCCAGCTGAAAAGAGACACAGCGCTTCGGCTGTGGAGACTTGTTCGGCTGGCGTTCGGAGAGTCGCGTTTTTCAGAATTGTATTGAGATCGTTTTCCACAGAGCTCAGATGTCAAAGCACAGCAGCAGCTCTCCACAGCGATTTTCTATAGCGCCCTTTCTCCCGCAGCTCCGTCCTCATTGGAAGGAAGCAAGAGTGAAAGGCTGAAGTGAAATAGAGCGGGGACGAAGGCAGTGAAGAGAGAGAACGTGGGAAGAAGAGAAAAACGCAAGGGAAAAATAGCAGCGTCGTAAAAGAGGTGACGGAGCTGTCCTCTCAATAAGAAGGTTGCCAGCGAGCCTTGCTCTCGCTTACGGCCACACCCCCTTGAGCACGCCTGATCTCGTCTGATTTTGGAAGCTAAACAGGGATGGGCCTGGTTAGTACTTGGATGGGAGACCGCCTGGGAGTACCAGGTGCTGTAAGCTTTTAAGCGCAGGAGGCGCCCTATCCCCGCTCGCTGGCTCATTCCCCTGTTCACACGTGCAGTGCGGCTTGTCCGTCTGTTTATTTGTCAGCTTTGGCGAGACACGGGTGCTTGTGTATTAGCGTGAGCGTTTTTTATTCTGATCAGGAACAGTTTAACAAGTCCGCAAATGATCGAGGAAAGGTTTATCGCCAGCTGAAAAGAGACACAGCGCTACGGCTGTGGAGACTTGTTCGGCTGGCGCTCGGAGAGTCGCGTTTTTCAGAATTGTATTGAGATCGTTTTCCACAGAGCTCAGATGTCAAAGCACAGCAGCAGCTCTCCACAGCGATCCTCTATAGCGCCCTTTCTCCCGCAGCTCCGTCCTCATTGGAAGGAAGCAAGAGTGAAAGGCTGAAGTGAAATAGAGCGGGGACGAAGGCAGTGAAGAGAGAGAACGTGGGAAGAAGAGAAAAACGCAAGGGAAAAAAGCAGCGTCGTAAAAGAGGTGACGGAGCTGTCTTCTCAATAAGAAGGGTGCCAGCGAGCCTTGCTCTCGCTTACGGGCACATACCCTTGAGCACTCCTGATCTCGTCTGATCTCGGAAGCTAAACAGAGATGGGCCTGGTTAGTACTTGGATGGGAGACCGCCTGGGAATACCAGGTGCTGTAAGCTTTTAAGCGCAGGAGGCGCCCTATCCCCGCTCGCTCGCTCATTCCCCTGTTCACACGTGCAGTGCGGCTTGTCCGTCTGTTTATTTGTCAGCTTTGGCGAGACACGGGTGCTTGTGTATTAGCGTGAGCTTTTTTTATTCTGATCAGGAACAGTTTTACAAGTCAGCAAAGGATCGAGGAAAGGTTTATCGCCAGCTGAAAAGAGACACAGCGCTTCGGCTGTGGAGACTTGTTCGGCTGGCGTTCGGAGAGTCGCGTTTTTCAGAATTGTATTGAGATCGTTTTCCACAGAGCTCAGATGTCAAAGCACAGCAGCAGCTCTCCACAGCGATCCTCTATAGCGCCCTTTCTCCCGCAGCTCCGTCCTCATTGGAAGGAAGCAAGAGTGAAAGGCTGAAGTGAAATAGAGCGGGGACGAAGGCAGTGAAGAGAGAGAACGTGGGAAGAAGAGAAAAACGCAAGGGAAAAAGAGCAGCGTCGTAAAAGAGGTGACGGAGCTGTCCTCTCAATAAGAAGGTTGCCAGCGAGCCTTGCTCTCGCTTACGGCCACACCCCCTTGAGCACGCCTGATCTCGTCTGATTTTGGAAGCTAAACAGGGATGGGCCTGGTTAGTACTTGGATGGGAGACCGCCTGGGAGTACCAGGTGCTGTAAGCTTTTAAGCGCAGGAGGCGCCCTATCCCCGCTCGCTGGCTCATTCCCCTGTTCACACGTGCAGTGCGGCTTGTCCGTCTGTTTATTTGTCAGCTTTGGCGAGACACGGGTGCTTGTGTATTAGCGTGAGCGTTTTTTATTCTGATCAGGAACAGTTTAACAAGTCCGCAAATGATCGAGGAAAGGTTTATCGCCAGCTGAAAAGAGACACAGCGCTACGGCTGTGGAGACTTGTTCGGCTGGCGTTCGGAGAGTCGCGTTTTTCAGAATTGTATTGAGATCGTTTTCCACAGAGCTCAGATGTCAAAGCACAGCAGCAGCTCTCCACAGCGATCCTCTATAGCGCCCTTTCTCCCGCAGCTCCGTCCTCATTGGAAGGAAGCAAGAGTGAAAGGCTGAAGTGAAATAGAGCGGGGACGAAGGCAGTGAAGAGAGAGAACGTGGGAAGAAGAGAAAAACGCAAGGGAAAAAAGCAGCGTCGTAAAAGAGGTGACGGAGCTGTCTTCTCAATAAGAAGGGTGCCAGCGAGCCTTGCTCTCGCTTACGGGCACACACCCTTGAGCACTCCTGATCTCGTCTGATCTCGGAAGCTAAACAGAGATGGGCCTGGTTAGTACTTGGATGGGAGACCGCCTGGGAATACCAGGTGCTGTAAGCTTTTAAGCGCAGGAGGCGCCCTATCCCCGCTCGCTCGCTCATTCCCCTGTTCACACGTGCAGTGCGGCTTGTCCGTCTGTTTATTTGTCAGCTTTGGCGAGACACGGGTGCTTGTGTATTAGCGTGAGCTTTTTTTATTCTGATCAGGAACAGTTTTACAAGTCAGCAAAGGATCGAGGAAAGGTTTATCGCCAGCTGAAAAAAGACACAGCGCTTCGGCTGGGGAGACTTGTTCGGCTGGCGTTCGGAGAGTCGCGTTTTTCAGAATTGTATTGAGATCGGTTTCCTCAGAGCTCAGATGTCAAAGCACAGCAGCAGCTCTCCACAGCGATCCTCTATAGCGCCCTTTCTCCCGCAGCTCCGTCCTCATTGGAAGGAAGCAAGAGTGAAAGGCTGAAGTGAAATAGAGCGGGGACGAAGGCAGTGAAGAGAGAGAACGTGGGAAGAAGAGAAAAACGCAAGGGAAAAAAGCAGCGTCGTAAAAGAGGTGACGGAGCTGTCTTCTCAATAAGAAGGGTGCCAGCGAGCCTTGCTCTCGCTTACGGGCACACACCCTTGAGCACTCCTGATCTCGTCTGATCTCGGAAGCTAAACAGGGATGGGCCTGGTTAGTACTTGGATGGGAGACCGCCTGGGAATACCAGGTGCTGTAAGCTTTTAAGCGCAGGAGGCGCCCTATCCCCGCTCGCTCGCTCATTCCCCTGTTCACACGTGCAGTGCGGCTTGTCCGTCTGTTTATTTGTCAGCTTTGGCGAGACACGGGTGCTTGTGTATTAGCGTGAGCGTTTTTTATTCTGATCAGGAACAGTTTTACAAGTCCGCAAAGGATCGAGGAAAGGTTTATCGCCAGCTGAAAAGAGACACAGCGCTTCGGCTGTGGAGACTTTATTAATAAGGCCCCTCAGTAGTTGAGATCTCTGTTATACCCATCTAGAAACATGCAATCAGCATGTTATTGCTGAAGCAATAGTCACAACATTATTCCACACCTGGGTGAGATGCGGGTTATGATGACAGTCATGCTTTCTACACCTTATACTGAGCTCAGAAATGGACCAAGCGGACATCTCACGAGCAGATCCCTCCGCGTATAAGAAAGGCAACTTGTCTCAGCAAAAATACCACGGATTCACATCCAAAATATGATAAAAAGGCAAAAACCCCACACTTGGAATGCAAACGTACCCTAAAAAGGAAACACGGTTTTAAAACCAACTTGATTTTCCCCTGGAGAAACCTTTTTATGGACACACATCGCATCTATTACACATGTAGAACTAAATATAAAGATAAAACTTAATATAAGAAGTCATGACATATCACACATGTCGAAGTCTGGTCCAGAATAAACAGTTTACACTGACCCACCTTTATTTACCCTGGTCACTCACTTCTATTAACTGTTTAACTGGGTAACAAATTAATATTTGTTTCAATTTGGGATCTACACCTGGGAGCCCTGAAATGTTGGCCAGAGGGGAGAAGCTGATATTCAGACTTGAGAATATATTAAAATAAAGGATCTGATGTTGTTTTTCACCTGTCTAATCAAAGCTTGTTCAAAAATTATCTGATTATAGGACACACGAGTTTATAATCATACTCATTCCACTTTTTAACCCCGTATATATGCACAATATGAAACGTATATACACTAAATCTCACGTGTGACTCCCATAATATACATTTCTTTACGAAAATTAGAAACACTTACTACAATTATCAACCCCCCATGACGAGGCAATATTTCATACCTTTGTTTCTTTGTGGGTTCAAAGTTCTGTCCTGTCGTTTCACACGTAATGTTTTGGTAGTTATCTCAATTTTCCTTTGCAATTATCTCCAAGATCATCATCAACTTTTTGTAAAACGCTATGCACAACTGATATTTAAAGTAAGTCCTGTACCAAAACGTCTTCGTAGGGAAAGACAACTTTTTTTCCTTACGTTAGTCGCTACACGGTTACTCCAAAAATCCATTCACCGCCTTTAAAAAAAAAGTTTCGTTTTTTATTGTGGTTCACTGACATTTCTGTCACAATTCTGAGGGACCCCAAATAAAATTCACTTGCCGGTATAAAGACGCCGGCGAGGATAAGACAGGTATCGAGCCACCTGCGTATCTAGCGGACGTTTAAAATAAAAAAAAATGGCGTGTAATGTTGCGAAGGGCTACTGTTTTTTTTATAGTTTGTCGATTGTAAGGGACGTGGGCCGCGACAGAAATACTGGACGGGGTGGGAAAAGGTTTATTGATGGTTTATTGTACCGCAACGGTCACAATTGACTCACCAGCAAAGATGGCGCCGAGGCCACATCGGCTCCCTCCCGCCCTGCCTCGCACCGAAGCTCGAGCTGCGGAGCGCGACGCCAAATCGCCGGTCCACGGGCGCGGGCGCCGGACATAGACGTCATAAACCCTTCCGAGGCGCAGGAATTATAGATCACTGTAGTTTCTTCTGGACCCGGGTTAGGGACAGTGTGCCCTCCGTGAGAGTCTTCTGAGGAAGCCAGTGTCTCATGGGTGTCCAGGCTTGGTACCATCTGTCCATCACAGGACACACAGACACACACACTCACACACCCTGGACAGGACACCAGTCCATCACAGGACACACACACACTCACTCACACACCCTGGACAGGACACCAGTCCATCACAGGACATACACACACCCTAGATAGGACACCAGTCCATCACAGGACACACACACACTCACACACCCTGGACAGGACACCAGTCACTCACAGGACACACACACACACACACACACACACACACACCCTGAACAGGACACCAGTCCCTCATAGGACACACACACACACAACCTGGATAGGACACCAGTCCCTCACAGGACACTCAGACACACACACTCACACACCCTGGACAGGAACCAGTCCATCACATGACAAACACACACTCACTCACACACCCTGGACAGGACAGCACTCCATCATAGGACACACACACACCAGGGCCAGTTTTCCCAGAAGCCAATTAGCCCAAAAGCCTGTCTTTGGACCCGAAGAACACAGGGAGATCATGCAGACTCCACACAGACAGTCTCCCCCCCCCCCCCCCCGGGTCCAGACCCGAGCCCGGAGCCCCCCCGCGCTGAACCCCTCCGTACAGACGGCCGCACACAGCTCCGTTGTTCCCGATTCCCGAGGTGATCTGTTAAAAGAAGCCGGTGTGTTGCCTCCAGGTGACATTTCCTACTGGAGTCAGGACAGGAGGCTCTTCTGTACACAGAAGGGGGTGGGGGTGTGGAACAACTCCTTTGTTCGGGGCCTTGGGGCATTCTTGTTGTGAAAGGCGCTATATAAAAAAACTGAATTGAAATTTAATCTTACAGGTTTGGGTTTTTCAGAGATCTTGTCAGAGATCTTGTCTGACGTGCCCGTTTCAAAAACGTAACGACACTCCTCACGTCCGAGCGCCGCCGGTCTGTGACGTAACGTATCCTTACACAACCATGACGGTTTCATCATGGACAGCACGAAAGCCCGAAAAGTGGTTGACGTTTTAATTTGGCAACGCCACGATGGATCCCAGTTCTTTTTTTTATTTTGGAGGCCAAAAAGGACAAAAAAGGAAACGTCCGGAGTGGATCGATGGTCATCTCTGCGGTTGTTCTGATGTTCTGAAAAAACAAAAAAAAAAAAAACGGCTCGTTTGCCCGGTCGTGTAGTGTTTCCACACCCCACGCAAATCAACTTCTCTTCGCCCCCGGGGGTCGTCGCCCGCCGCACCCCTCTCACATGATAGGGGCTTCCCCCGGCTGTGACGTACTTACCCTACCCCCTTCCGTTAACGTCATACCGAAGGTCGCGCTTCGAGCCGCGGCGATGCTGACGGACTGTCTTGTAGCGTGAGAAGGGTTTAAATTTCGACTTAAGGAGTTGGCCATCGTTATATTTCGCGAGGTATCATACGGGGGGAAAAAGAACATTTATATTTATCAACCTACTAGTAATACTGGGTGGATGTCACGTTCCCCAAAGTTCAGTGCCTCTCTCTAATAAAGTAGAAACGTGACATTGAACTCCGTTCGAAACGGGAGAAATCACCAGGACACGATACAACTGACGTCCGGAAAAGAAAAAAAGAACTCCTTTTCCCATTTGTAATGACCCCGTAGTGTTTTTCCCGGTGTGCGCTCATCTTTCGGAGACCCGTTTCTCTCTGGTGTTTTGCTGTTGGAATAAATGCCGAGGTGACCTTTCTGTGTGGAGTCTGCGTGTTCTCTGCAGCGGGTCGTTTCCTACACCGCAGGGGCTGATCGAACCGGGGTCTCCCAATTGTCACAGAAGTGTGTGTCGTTTTGGGTGGTGGTGGGGGGGTGCATCGGGGATACTGCGCCCCGAGGGGATAACCTCTCACCTTGCTCCAGACGAAGGGAGAAGAGCTGTACCTTCACGAGTCCGGGTTGTGAAAACTTCTTCTGGCAGTTCAAAACATTTCGAAGAGACTACAGCGCTACCCTGTTTTCCATTTCTATCGTGTATTATTATACAGTCATAAGTATCTGTACTGATCACAGATCCCCCTCTCACTACCAGGACTGAAGCCCAGTGCAGCACGAATAATAATAATAATTAATAAGTCTGGACTCTCCACTCAGAGCTCTTCCCAGGTCAGGGGGATCCCCTCCAGCCCCCCCAGTGTGCAGCCCCCACCTGGATGATGCTCCAGTCTGCTCAGCACACAGCAGCTCTCATTGGGGAGGAGAGCAGAGGGATGGAGCCAGTTCAGAGAGGGGGGGTGATAAGGAGGCCATGATGGGTCAAGACCAGGGGGGGAATCAGGCCAGGACACTGGGGTAACACCCCTACTCCTCTCCAGAAACACCCCGGGATTGTTAATGAGCACAGAGAGTCAGGACCTCGGTTTGACGTCTTATCCGAAGGACGGCGCCTGTTTACAGTCCAGTGTCCCCCATCACTATACTGGGGCATGGACCCACATGGACCACAGGGTGAGAGTTCCCCCTGCTGGCCCCACTCACACCTCTCCCAGCAGCAACCTCAGTTTTTCCCAGGAGTCTCCCCTCCAGGTACTGACCAGGCTTCTACCTGCTGGGCTCCAGTGGGGAGGGGGCTGCTAGCTGGGAGCTGCAGGGTGAGATGGCTGCTGGGCAAACGATGGCTAAAGAGCTTCCTAGGACACCCTGGAGTTCGTGGTCAACTTCCTTCTCTTCAGACGGAGGTGGCTTGAAATCTGTCTCGTTTCAAGGAGTATTGGACACGATGCCCCCCCTGCTTTAGCCCCGCTAACTGGTGGCACGCCGACAACGAGGGCTCTCGGCCTCAATCCATCAACCACAAACTCTCCGGGATGAAAGAGAAAGACAGACTCTGTTCGTTCGTTTCGGGGGGGGGAGGGAAAAAACCAAAAGCTTTTTTTAAAAAACATTTTAATGATGCTTAACAAAAGAACAAAAATTACAATACAGATTAATGTCAAGGGACACCCCCCCCCCCCCCATCTTACGATCATCACAGGACCTTAAAATAATACTTAATAATACAAGGTCATGCAGACGATCTGAGGACTCAGGTGGAGATAATGTGAAAGTTTTCCACAGTCCAGTCTGGGGTCCCTCAGCTTCAGTCCAGACTGGGGTCTGGGGTCCCTCAGCTTCAGTCCAGACTGGGGTCCCTCAGCTTCAGTCCAGTCCAGTCTGGGGTCCCTCAGCTGGGGTCCCTCAGCTCCAGTCCAGTCCAGTCTGGGGTCCCTCAGCTCCGGTCCAGTCCAGTCTGGGGCCCCTCAGCTCTGGTCCAGTCCAGTATGGGGCCCCTCAGCTCCAGTGCAGTCCAGTCCAGTCTGGTGTCCCTCAGCTCCAGTGCAGCCCAGTCTGGGGTCCCTCAGCTTCGGTCCAGCACAGTCTGGGGTCCCTCAGCTTCGGTCCAGCACAGACTGGGGTCCCTCAGCTTCGGCCCAGCACAGACTGGGGTCCCTCAGCTTCGGTCCAGCACAGTCTGGGGTCCCTCAGCTTCAGTCCAGACTGGTGTCCCTCAGCTTCGGCCCAGCACAGACTGGGGTCCCTCAGCTTCAGTCCAGTCTGGGGTCCCTCAGCTTCGGTCCAGCACAGCCTGGGGCCCCTCAGCTCCGGTCCAGTCCAGTCTGGGGCCCCTCAGCTTTGGTCCAGCACAGTCTGGAGTCCCTCAGCTTTGGCCCAGCACAGACTGGGGTCCCTCAGCTTTGGCCCAGCACAGACTGGGGTCCCTCAGCTTCGGTCCAGCACAGACTGGGGTCCCTCAGCTTCGGTCCAGCACAGTCTGGGGTCCCTTGGCTCCAGTCCAGTCCAGTCTGGTGTCCCTCAGCTCCAGTCCAGACTGGTGTCCCTCAGCTTCGGCCCAGCACAGACTGGGGTCCCTCAGCTTCGGTCCAGACTGGGGTCCCTCAGCTCCAGTCCAGCACAGTCTGGGGTCCCTTAGCTTTGGTCCAGCACAGCCTGGGGTCCCTCAGCTTCGGTCCAGCACAGCCTGGGGCCCCTCAGCTCAAGTCCAGTCCAGTCTGGTGTCCCTCAGCTCCAGTGCTGTCCAGTCTGGGGTCCCTCAGCTTCAGACCAGCACAGTCTGGGGTCCCTCAGCTTTGGTCCAGCACAGTCTGGAGTCCCTCAGCTTCGGTCCAGCACAGACTGGGGTCCCTCAGCTTTGGCCCAGCACAGACTGGGGTCCCTCAGCTTCGGTCCAGCACAGACTGGGGTCCCTCAGCTTCGGTCCAGCACAGTCTGGGGTCCCTCAGCTCCAGTCCAGTCCAGTCTGGTGTCTCTCAGCTCCGGTCCAGTGCAGTCTGGGGTCCCTCAGCTTCGGTCCAGCACAGTCTGGGGTCCCTTGGCTTCAGTCCAGTCCAGTCTGGTGTCCCTCAGCTCCAGTCCAGTCCAGTCCAGTCCAGATCTTAGCAGGCACAGAACCAGGAAAGGAACCTGGAAAGAATATTGTTATTGCAGGTGTGAGGGACACAGACACGGACATCACCATGACATCAAACAGCAAGAGAAGACTCCTCCTTGAATCACAGACACGACCGGGCGGCGTCCCCCTGTCTGCTCACCTGCACCTCCTCTTCTTCTTCTTGTCCTTCCCAGCAGCCTGCTCCTCCTCTCCCTCGCTCTTCCTCTCCTGACACACGGTCTCCGCCGCCTCCATCGGCTCGTCCTTATCATCTGTCTCCACCGACATGCAGCTCAGGGACTTTAAAAAGACGCACCAGCACTTCTGAAGCAGAGACATACATTTCTTTACGAAAATTAGAAACACTTACTTCAATTATCAACCCCCCATGACGAGGCAATATTTCATACCTTTGTTTCTTTGTGGGTTCAAAGTTCTGTCCTGTCGTTTCACACGTAATGTTTTGGTAGTTATCTCAATTTTCCTTTGCAATTATCTCCAAGATCATCATCAACTTTTTGTAAAACGCTATGCACAACTGATATTTAAAGTAAGTCCTGTACCAAAACGTCTTCGTAGGGAAAGACAACTTTTTTTCCTTACGTTAGTCGCTACACGGTTACTCCAAAAATCCATTCACCGCCTTTAAAAAAAAAGTTTCGTTTTTTATTGTGGTTCACTGACATTTCTGTCACAATTCTGAGGGACCCCAAATAAAATTCACTTGCCGGTATAAAGACGCCGGCGAGGATAAGACAGGTATCGAGCCACCTGCGTATCTAGCGGACGTTTAAAATAAAAAAAAATGGCGTGTAATGTTGCGAAGGGCTACTGTTTTTTTTATAGTTTGTCGATTGTAAGGGACGTGGGCCGCGACAGAAATACTGGACGGGGTGGGAAAAGGTTTATTGATGGTTTATTGTACCGCAACGGTCACAATTGACTCACCAGCAAAGATGGCGCCGAGGCCACATCGGCTCCCTCCCGCCCTGCCTCGCACCGAAGCTCGAGCTGCGGAGCGCGACGCCAAATCGCCGGTCCACGGGCGCGGGCGCCGGACATAGACGTCATAAACCCTTCCGAGGCGCAGGAATTATAGATCACTGTAGTTTCTTCTGGACCCGGGTTAGGGACAGTGTGCCCTCCGTGAGAGTCTTCTGAGGAAGCCAGTGTCTCATGGGTGTCCAGGCTTGGTACCATCTGTCCATCACAGGACACACAGACACACACACTCACACACCCTGGACAGGACACCAGTCCATCACAGGACACACACACACTCACTCACACACCCTGGACAGGACACCAGTCCATCACAGGACATACACACACCCTAGATAGGACACCAGTCCATCACAGGACACACACACACTCACACACCCTGGACAGGACACCAGTCACTCACAGGACACACACACACACACACACACACACACACACACACACACACACACACACACACACCCCCTGAACAGGACACCAGTCCCTCATAGGACACACACACACACAACCTGGATAGGACACCAGTCCCTCACAGGACACTCAGACACACACACTCACACACCCTGGACAGGAACCAGTCCATCACATGACAAACACACACTCACTCACACACCCTGGACAGGACAGCACTCCATCATAGGACACACACACACCAGGGCCAGTTTTCCCAGAAGCCAATTAGCCCAAAAGCCTGTCTTTGGACCCGAAGAACACAGGGAGAACATGCAGACTCCACACAGACAGTCTCCCCCCCCCCCCCCCCCCGGGTCCAGACCCGAGCCCGGAGCCCTTCCGCGCTGAACCCCTCCGTACAGACGGCCGCACACAGCTCCGTTGTTCCCGATTCCCGAGGTGATCTGTTAAAAGAAGCCGGTGTGTTGCCTCCAGGTGACATTTCCTACTGGAGTCAGGACAGGAGGCTCTTCTGTACACAGAAGGGGGTGGGGGTGTGGAACAACTCCTTTGTTCGGGGCCTTGGGGCATTCTTGTTGTGAAAGGCGCTATATAAAAAAACTGAATTGAAATTTAATCTTACAGGTTTGGGTTTTTCAGAGATCTTGTCAGAGATCTTGTCTGACGTGCCCGTTTCAAAAACGTAACGACACTCCTCACGTCCGAGCGCCGCCGGTCTGTGACGTAACGTATCCTTACACAACCATGACGGTTTCATCATGGACAGCACGAAAGCCCGAAAAGTGGTTGACGTTTTAATTTGGCAACGCCACGATGGATCCCAGTTCTTTTTTTTATTTTGGAGGCCAAAAAGGACAAAAAAGGAAACGTCCGGAGTGGATCGATGGTCATCTCTGCGGTTGTTCTGATGTTCTGAAAAAAAAAAAAAAAAAAAAACGGCTCGTTTGCCCGGTCGTGTAGTGTTTCCACACCCCACGCAAATCAACTTCTCTTCGCCCCCGGGGGTCGTCGCCCGCCGCACCCCTCTCACATGATAGGGGCTTCCCCCGGCTGTGACGTACTTACCCTACCCCCTTCCGTTAACGTCATACCGAAGGTCGCGCTTCGAGCCGCGGCGATGCTGACGGACTGTCTTGTAGCGTGAGAAGGGTTTAAATTTCGACTTAAGGAGTTGGCCATCGTTATATTTCGCGAGGTATCATACGGGGGGAAAAAGAACATTTATATTTATCAACCTACTAGTAATACTGGGTGGATGTCACGTTCCCCAAAGTTCAGTGCCTCTCTCTAATAAAGTAGAAACGTGACATTGAACTCCGTTCGAACCGGGAGAAATCACCAGGACACGATACAACTGACGTCCGGAAAAGAAAAAAAGAACTCCTATTCCCATTTGTAATGACCCCGTAGTGTTTTTCCCGGTGTGCGCTCATCTTTCGGAGACCCGTTTCTCTCTGGTGTTTTGCTGTTGGAATAAATGCCGAGGTGACCCTTCTGTGTGGAGTCTGCGTGTTCTCTCCAGCGGGTCGTTTCCTACACCGCAGGGGCTGATCGAACCGGGGTCTCCCAATCGTCACAGAAGTGTGTGTCGTTTTGGGTGGTGGTGGGGGGGTGCATCGGGGATACTGCGCCCCGAGGGGATAACCTCTCACCTTGCTCCAGACGAAGGGAGAAGAGCTGTACCTTCACGAGTCCGGGTTGTGAAAACTTCTTCTGGCAGTTCAAAACATTTCGAAGAGACTACAGCGCTACCCTGTTTTCCATTTCTATCGTGTATTATTATACAGTCATAAGTATCTGTACTGATCACAGATCCCCCTCTCACTACCAGGACTGAAGCCCAGTGCAGCACGAATAATAATAATAATTAATAAGTCTGGACTCTCCACTCAGAGCTCTTCCCAGGTCAGGGGGATCCCCTCCAGCCCCCCCAGTGTGCAGCCCCCACCTGGATGATGCTCCAGTCTGCTCAGCACACAGCAGCTCTCATTGGGGAGGAGAGCAGAGGGATGGAGCCAGTTCAGAGAGGGGGGGTGATAAGGAGGCCATGATGGGTCAAGACCAGGGGGGGAATCAGGCCAGGACACTGGGGTAACACCCCTACTCCTCTCCAGAAACACCCCGGGATTGTTAATGAGCACAGAGAGTCAGGACCTCGGTTTGACGTCTTATCCGAAGGACGGCGCCTGTTTACAGTCCAGTGTCCCCCATCACTATACTGGGGCATGGACCCACATGGACCACAGGGTGAGAGTTCCCCCTGCTGGCCCCACTCACACCTCTCCCAGCAGCAACCTCAGTTTTTCCCAGGAGTCTCCCCTCCAGGTACTGACCAGGCTTCTACCTGCTGGGCTCCAGTGGGGAGGGGGCTGCTAGCTGGGAGCTGCAGGGTGAGATGGCTGCTGGGCAAACGATGGCTAAAGAGCTTCCTAGGACACCCTGGAGTTCGTGGTCAACTTCCTTCTCTTCAGACGGAGGTGGCTTGAAATCTGTCTCGTTTCAAGGAGTATTGGACACGATGCCCCCCCTGCTTTAGCCCCGCTAACTGGTGGCACGCCGACAACGAGGGCTCTCGGCCTCAATCCATCAACCACAAACTCTCCGGGATGAAAGAGAAAGACAGACTCTGTTCGTTCGTTTCGGGGGGGGGAGGGAAAAAACCAAAAGCTTTTTTTAAAAAACATTTTAATGATGCTTAACAAAAGAACAAAAATTACAATACAGATTAATGTCAAGGGACACCCCCCCCCCCCCATCTTACGATCATCACAGGACCTTAAAATAATACTTAATAATACAAGGTCATGCAGACGATCTGAGGACTCAGGTGGAGATAATGTGAAAGTTTTCCACAGTCCAGTCTGGGGTCCCTCAGCTTCAGTCCAGACTGGGGTCTGGGGTCCCTCAGCTTCAGTCCAGACTGGGGTCCCTCAGCTTCAGTCCAGTCCAGTCTGGGGTCCCTCAGCTGGGGTCCCTCAGCTCCAGTCCAGTCCAGTCTGGGGTCCCTCAGCTCCGGTCCAGTCCAGTCTGGGGCCCCTCAGCTCTGGTCCAGTCCAGTATGGGGCCCCTCAGCTCCAGTGCAGTCCAGTCCAGTCTGGTGTCCCTCAGCTCCAGTGCAGCCCAGTCTGGGGTCCCTCAGCTTCGGTCCAGCACAGTCTGGGGTCCCTCAGCTTCGGTCCAGCACAGACTGGGGTCCCTCAGCTTCGGCCCAGCACAGACTGGGGTCCCTCAGCTTCAGTCCAGACTGGTGTCCCTCAGCTTCGGCCCAGCACAGACTGGGGTCCCTCAGCTTCAGTCCAGACTGGGGTCCCTCAGCTCCAGTGCAGTCCAGACTGGGGTCCCTCAGCTTCGGTCCAGCACAGACTGGGGTTCCTTAGCTTTGGTCCAGTCCAGTCTGGGGTCCCTCAGCTTCGGTCCAGCACAGCCTGGGGCCCCTCAGCTCCAGTCCAGTCCAGTCTGGGGCCCCTCAGCTTTGGTCCAGCACAGTCTGGAGTCCCTCAGCTTCGGTCCAGCACAGACTGGGGTCCCTCAGCTTTGGCCCAGCACAGACTGGGGTCCCTCAGCTTCGGTCCAGCACAGACTGGGGTCCCTCAGCTTCGGTCCAGCACAGTCTGGGGTCCCTTGGCTCCAGTCCAGTCCAGTCTGGTGTCCCTCAGCTCCAGTCCAGACTGGTGTCCCTCAGCTTCGGCCCAGCACAGACTGGGGTCCCTCAGCTTCGGTCCAGACTGGGGTCCCTCAGCTCCAGTCCAGCACAGTCTGGGGTCCCTTAGCTTTGGTCCAGTCCAGTCTGGGGTCCCTCAGCTTCGGTCCAGCACAGCCTGGGGCCCCTCAGCTCCAGTCCAGTCCAGTCTGGTGTCCCTCAGCTCCAGTGCTGTCCAGTCTGGGGTCCCTCAGCTTCAGACCAGCACAGTCTGGGGTCCCTCAGCTTTGGTCCAGCACAGTCTGGAGTCCCTCAGCTTCGGTCCAGCACAGACTGGGGTCCCTCAGCTTTGGCCCAGCACAGACTGGGGTCCCTCAGCTTCGGTCCAGCACAGACTGGGGTCCCTCAGCTTCGGTCCAGCACAGTCTGGGGTCCCTCAGCTCCAGTCCAGTCCAGTCTGGTGTCTCTCAGCTCCGGTCCAGTGCAGTCTGGGGTCCCTCAGCTTCGGTCCAGCACAGTCTGGGGTCCCTTGGCTTCAGTCCAGTCCAGTCTGGTGTCCCTCAGCTCCAGTCCAGTCCAGTCCAGTCCAGATCTTAGCAGGCACAGAACCAGGAAAGGAACCTGGAAAGAATATTGTTATTGCAGGTGTGAGGGACACAGACACGGACATCACCATGACATCAAACAGCAAGAGAAGACTCCTCCTTGAATCACAGACACGACCGGGCGGCGTCCCCCTGTCTGCTCACCTGCACCTCCTCTTCTTCTTCTTGTCCTTCCCAGCAGCCTGCTCCTCCTCTCCCTCGCTCTTCCTCTCCTGACACACGGTCTCCGCCGCCTCCATCGGCTCGTCCTTATCATCTGTCTCCACCGACATGCAGCTCAGGGACTTTAAAAAGACGCACCAGCACTTCTGAAGCAGAGACAGGAGAGTCACGTTAAGAGTCGGACTGGACACTCCAGGACATGAACACTGCACTGAGAGAGAGAGGGGTTGACAGGGTACCACTTGAACATAAAGAAAACGAAAGAGCTAATAGTGGACTTTCGGAGACACAGGCCACACACTCACAGCCCACTCAGTATTGATGGAACGGAAGTGGAAACAGTTACCAGCTTTAGGTTTTTGGGAATTCACATCTCTAAAGATCTAACCTGGAATGTGAACACTGACTCTATCATGAAGAAGGCTCAGCAGCGCCTTTATTTCTTGAGGTGCCTCAAGCGATGGGGGATGCCAATACATGTGTTGGTGAACTTCTACCGCTGCACTATCGAGAGCGTCCTCACCAACGGGATCACCGTGTGGTATGGCAACACCTCTTCGCGAGAAAGAAAGGCACTGCAGAGAATGGTCAATATGGCCCAGAAGATCATCGGCTGCGGTCTCACCGCGATTAAACAGCTCTATGAGGACCGCTGCCGTGGTAGAATTCTGGCCATCACAGAGGACAGTCACCACCCAGGGCATGAGCTCTTCACCCCACTGCCCTCAGGCAAGAGATATAAGAGCATACGGACACTTACCACTAGATTCTTCAATAGCTTCTATCCACAAGCAGTGAGACTGGCGAACACATTTAGCCATCCCCCTCAGACCACACCCACACCATCACCATCTACCTCATTGTAATTTATTTATTGTACGTCTCCAGTCATTGTTTACACATCTGTATCGTTTACATTCAAACTGCCTGCATGTTTACTTGCACATTGTCTATTGTTTGTTTGTACATTGTCTTGATGCACTGTTTGCACTTTGTTTTGTTTTTTACACTTGTTTTACAATCGAGAGACTTTCTGTAAGTAAGAATTCCATTGTACCAGTACCGGTTACATATGGCAATAAAGTTCAAGTTCAAGTTCAAGTTCATACAGACACACTGACTGGACACTCCAGTACATGAACACTGCACTGAGAGAGAGAGGGGTTCATACACACACACTGACTGGACACTGGACAGGAGTAAAGAGAGGATCAGAGCATTACCCACCTTCTTTTTCTTCTGTCTCACAGGAGGTGGTGATTGGACCTCCTCCAGCTGGAGTCCGAGGAGGGAGAGAGGGGGCAGGAGAGGGACAGCACAGGGAGAGAAAGAGAGAGACAGGTGAGTCAAGTGTCCCAAGAGTACAGAGACTCTGCTGAGATCACACTCGCAGTGAGTGAGCCTGGGTGTAGCCCACTAATACTGACCCACTGTACACCATAGGACAGAGAAGAGGAGGAGGAGAGAGACACACTGCCTGGACACCACAGGACAGAGAGGAGGAGGAGAAAGACACACTGACTGGACACCACAGCACAGAGAGGAGGAGGAGAGAGACACTGACAGACAGGGCTGACAAGACAGACAAGATGGCGAAACTCCACCACAGACAGGACAGGAGGCAGGGTGGGACCAGCACTGACCTTCTTCCTCTCTCCTGCCGGAGGAGCTGTCTCCACCTCCTCTTCCTCCTGCAAGTCAAGAGACAGGCTGACAGAGAGACGGGCTGGTGGGACATCGGCGAACAGAGTTGAAGGCAGAGAGCCGGGGAGACAGGCCCAGCTGGGACAACGCAGGACAGACAGAGAGACAGACAGAAAGGAAGGAGAGAGAGACACAAAGATGAAGGCACAGAAAGACAGCAGGCAAAGAGAAAGATTGAGATTGAGGGACAAACAAACCGAGAGAGAGAGCGGAAGGAGAGAGAGAGAGGAAGGAGAGAGAAGGACAGACAGACTGACAGACGGGGCTGAAAGAGAGAGAGACAGAGAGGCAGGGACAGACAGACAGCAGGACGAGAGAGAGACAGAGATCGAGGGACAATAATTTGGTTTCGAAATTTATTCTGAAAATATACAATCATTCACTCCTGAAAAATATCAAGTTCAAATTATACATTATGTACAATATTGTAATCAACATATGGCTAATCATCAAAAATAAAAAAAAACTGTACTGGGGGACACAGCTGGCTGTGCTGTTCTGGACAGAACACACTGAGGTCCAGTTTCCACCTCCTGCAGGATCAAACAGCACCTCCACTGGCTCTCCAGTGAACAGAGGGACAGACAGAGAGGCTTCAGGCTGCAGGGTGACATTGTCTCTGTGAGCTGAAAGACAATCAGGACAGAGGATGATATAAGAACACACTCTGTCAAGAATATAGAGCCCTCTAGTGATCCTACTGTAGACCACCTCACCACCCACAGTGACGATCACAGTGCTGATACTGCTTCCATTAAGGTCCCTCACTGTGTAGTTGCCCTGATCAGCTGGAGTGAGGGAGCGGAGTGTCAGAGAGCTGTTCTGCACTGACACTCACTGTTCGTACCTGAGGCCAGGGAGCCCTGCGCTGCTCAGTAAGACTATACGATTCTGGACAGATCGTGCAGGATCAAACAGCACCTCCACTGGACCAGCAGTGTGGAGGGGGGAGACAGAGAGGCACCAGGCTGCAGGCTGTGGACTTCTGAGTGAGCTGAAAAGGGACAGGTAGAAACATGTTGAATATTTAGTTTTACAACAATACCTTGAGTTTGGACTGCGATCAGCTTCATTTTGTATTTCAGCTGTGAAAATGCAATTTCAAAAATGCACGCCACAGTCATGTTAGGTTCAAGTTACAGTTGCATCACAACTCAATACATTTGCAATTCACTTCTGAGATAATTGTTCCTGGTGTTTGTGTTGTGTATGCCTTGCAATGGAGGGGTGAGAAATAATGGACTTATTACATTATAATGAATAATAATTGCTTACACTTATATAGTGCTTTTCTGGACACTCCACTCAAAGCGCTTTGCAGGACATGGGGACTCCCCTCCACCACCACCAATGTGCAGCATCCACCTGGATGATGGGACGGCAGCCATAGTGCACCAGAACGCTCCCCACACACCAGCTATGAGTGGGGAGGAGAGCAGAGTAATGAAGCCAATTCATAAATGGGGGTTATTAGGAGGCCATGATTGGTAAGGGTCAATGGGAAATTTGGCCAGGACACTGGGGTAAAACCCCTACTCTTTTCGAGAAACACCCCGGGATTTTTAATGACCACAGAGAGTCAGGACCTCGGTTTTACGTCTCATCTGAAGGACGGCACCTGTTTACAGTTTTTCCAGTGTCCCCGTCACTATACTGGGGCATTAGGACCCACATGGACCACAGGGTGAGAGTTCCCCCTGCTGGCCCCACTAACACCTCTTCCAGCAGCAACCTTAGTTATTATTGTGAAGAATGAAAGAATATTAGGAACATGAAAAGGTTGAATGTTTTAAATGCGTTTTTTTACTGAAACATCCGCTACAGAGATGCGCACACACGTCATTACAAACGCACACCTGCACAGAGACGTCCTCAAGCGCTTTGTTCACAATTATGGGCTCCAATAGGAACAAAAAACGCCAGCCTGACAACTCGAGCATTCAAACCAAGAACCCAACACGTACTTACGTTGGCAGCCTGTGCAGAAAAGCAGAAAGAACCACAAGCCTTCTCTATTGGGAGGAAAAACACACACTCCCTCTCTCACACTCCTGATTTCCTTAAATAGCTCATTCTTCATCTCTGGCTCCTACATACAGTATAGCAGCGCTCAGTCTGCTTTGAATAAGCCATAAATATAAGATTTGTTTTATCTGTTCCTCTTGTCTAGGCCTAGAGCTGCTTTTCATAAAGAGGCGTTAGTGGGGCCAGCAGGGGGCGCTCACCCTGCGGCTCATGTGGGTCCTAATGCCCCAGTGTAGTGACGGGGACACTATACTGTAAACAGGCGCCGTCCTTCGGATGAGACGTAAAACCGAGGTCCTGACTCTCTGTGGTCATTAAAAATCCCAGGGTGTTTCTCGAAAAGAGTAGGGGTGTAACCCCGGCATCCTGGCCAAATTTCCCCATCGGCTGTTATCAATCATGGCCTCCTAACAATCCCCCTCTGTAAATTGGCTTCATTACTCTGCTCTCCTCCCCACTGATAGCTGATGTGTGGTGAGCGTTCTGGCGCACTATGGCTGCCGTCGCATCATCCAGGTGGATGCTGCACATTGGTGGTGGTGGAGGGGAGTCCCCATTACCTGTAAAGCGCTTTGAGTGGAGTGTCCAGAAAAAGCGCTATATAAGTGTAAGCAATTATTATTATTATTATTATAAAAGAGCTGTTTGCATAAATAGCTAGGGTTACAGCTGAAGACACCAGCTTCATCCCCCAGTGTGTTATACGTCGGGAGCAAGAGAAGAGGGCCAGGCCGTGCCTTTTCATAGATTTTTCTTCTGAAAAGTCAGTTTCTCAGAGGCAGATTTAGCCCCTCATGCATTGTAGAGAGATAGACAGGCCCGCGCGCGCACAGTTAGAGCTGCACCCTCACACAGAGTCAGACCCGCACAGACACGTCCTCTTGTTTAAACAAATACACAAACCTGACGGCGCTCACAATGATCCAGACACACACACACACACACGACATCAGTAGTCACTCTCGCACACTGGACCCCAGCTCAGTCCTCACCTCCAGCTCCTGCAAACTGCTTCGAACAAACTGCATTAAGAAAATTAGGTTGCGTTCCGATAGCAGGCCATCCTGGGCACCAGTGTGAGTTACACACTCATTTGTAAAAGCCCTTCCGCATCGTCGGGCATGCATCACAGTTCTGGACCTGGGGTGTGGGTGCTGTCTGTGTGGAGTTTGCATGTTCTCTCCCTGGTCTGTGGGGGTTTCCTCCAGGTGCTCCAGTTTCCACCCACAGTCCAGGGACAGGCTGCCACTTTCACTGGGCAGTGCACCGTCACCGTGGCAGCATGGCGGGTCGGATCTGATTTCAGTCTATTTCCTTTTTTAGAGATCCTGTAACCAGGACCTGTTCACTGCCACGACGGACACAAGGAACAATAAAGCCGAAGTCTTGTTTCCCACAAGAAACAACAAAACCGAAGTATTGTTCGATGTGCCGGTACAAACTTTTAGGTTATATAGTCCTTCCTTGCTGCTTCAGACGTCATTCGGTGTTATGGTAAGGGGGGGGGGGGGGGGGGGGTCGTGGTATTTGGCCAGTTAAGAGACCCTGGCCAAATGGTCAGTTTAAGATTATGCCCCTTCGCATCTGGAATCCTTATCAGTTAACCCCCTTTCCTGCCATAAACCCCTGTTGCTTAGAAGTCTAATTTTCAGGCAGAACTGACTTAAGTTAACCCTATTTACATCTTGTCTCTTACTTCAGCCCTCTTCCATTTGCTAGTTAAAAGTTGTTCAACCCATTTGTATGCGACGAAAGAAGCCGGTCTGTTTCCGCCCGGTTTCGAACCGAGGGCCTTTCGCATGCGAGGCGAACATGATAACCACTACACTACAGAAACGGTGGTAAGACGTGCCCAGCGGCCCAGTGCTGAGCTTCGCCAATGCGTTTCAGCTGCTTCCAGTGCCTTTATTGGAGTGTGCTGATGGACCGTGCTCTCTCTCCAGAGACCAGCACGCCTGTCATGGATGGAGCAGGAAAGGCGGCGCCACATTCTACAGCCCTTTCCACGCAATCGACGAAATCGGGCTACTGAAGTGGAGAAAATCGCCTCTCCAGAAAGTGCAAATATCATCTTGGAGAGTATAAATCCTATTGCCGAAGGTCAGCCCTGTCTACCAGAGTAACCCTCCCACCTCCTGCAGCGATGATCAGCTCGTCTCACACGCGAGAAGTCTTCTGTTGGAAACAAGCGCCTCCTCTTCTCGCGCGTTTTGCACGTTCGAGTGGTTTTAATGCGGCTCCTTCGTACACGGTGCTGATCTTTTGGAAAGCAGGAGGCAAAACTGACACATTCCCATACCGGGAGTATGGAGTTTTCAACCCGGGGCGCCTGGGAGAAAACCAGGAATCCTAACCGCTAGACCATATGGGAGCACACAACCCCGCTGTTCCGGGCATCATGCAAGCAAACTACATAAATATGAGAAAACACGCAAGAGAGTTGTCACTCAGAGTGTCGAAGGGTCGATGTATACTGGGGCTCAGTTGAAATGCAACATCAGGACTTTTCCGAATTATGTCACACGAAGAGAGCACAGCCTTTTCCGCCCTGCCACGTGTGTATCGGTAACTTGCCGTGATCGTATAGAGGTCAGTACTTTGCGTTGTGGCCGTCCTGATGTACCCCGGTCTCCCGCGTGACAGGTGGGGATACTCGCCACTATACTAACGAGGAAGACATCGCTCTCTGCTTAGTGTGCAAAACACTTACTTGCAGCATTGTGGGTGCTGTGGTTTAAATGCTATTGGTTTGTGAACAGAATACCCCTATCCCAGTGCATTGTGCCACATTAAATAAAAGCACGAGAAAAAGAGATTCAGAATGCAAAGCTGTGTCAGTGTTCTGTGTAAAAAATCGGTTTGAACATCATGGGAGCTGTTTTTAATAAGCTGCTGAGTAAAGAATATTTTAATATTCCTGCTGTCAGTAGTATTGTGAATATAGTTGACTCTTACCTGAATGAAAACAGGACATAAAGGAAGGGTTTCAGAATTCAGACAAAGCTTTATTCCCCTGCTTACAGTCTGAGTAATTGGAGACTGCGCTATTCTTTTGCCTATGGTCATATACGAGTTTTTCGCATGAAGCCGTATTGAACAGTATTTGTCGCGTTGTGAACTTGTGTATACAGCGGTCCCCCGGGTTCCAGTTAGTGCGTAATTACGCATCGATGAAAAACCGGAGGTTTAAAAAAAGATCATTAGCTCACTGATACTTTGATGTAGAGGCTGTGGAAATATCCACATGTCGTGGTCTTTAAAATGCATTTGGTTTGAAGGCGTTCTGTGCTTCCGTTGCGAAGATATGGACAAAAGAATATTCGCAATCGGGCTACTGAAGTGGAGAAAATCGCCTCTCCAGAAAGTGCAAATATCATAGAGGTAGAGGTAGGGAGAGAGGAGGAGTACAAATTCAAGCAGAGGCCTGAGTGGAGCACTGTCGTATGGCCCTGACATCAATCCCTCAACTCTCTGCATAAAGCAGTGTCTTATGGCCATGACATCCCACCCCCACCACTCTCAATGGAAAGCACTGTCGTATAACCATGACATCCCACCTCCACCGCTCTCTGCGAAAAGCAGTATCGTCAGGCCCTGACATCCCACCCCCACCACTCTCTGCATAAAGAAGTGTCGTATGGCCCTGACGCCCACCCCTCCACTCTCTGCGTTAAGCTGTGTTGTCAGGCCCTGACATCCCACCTCCTCCATTCTCTGTGTAAAGCAGTGTCATATGGCCCTGACATCCCGACCCCGCCACTCTCTGTGTAAAGCAGTGTCATATGGCCCTGACATCCCACCCCCACCACTCTCTGCGGAAAGCACTGTCATATAGCCCTGACACCCACCCCTCCACTCTTTGAATAAAGCAGTGTCGTCAAGCCCTGACATCCCACCCCCGCCATTCTCTACGTAAAGAAGTGTCATATGGCCCTGACACCCACCCCTCCACTCTCTGCGTTAAGCTGTGTTGTCAGGCCCTGACATCCCACCCCCGCCACTCTCTGTGTAAAGCAGTGTCATATGGCCCTGACACCAATCCCTCCACTCTCTACGTAAAGAAGTGTTGTATGGCCCTGACACCCACCCATCCACTCTCTGCGTTAAGCTGTGTTGTCAGGCCCTGACATCCCACCTCCGCCACTCTCTGTGTAAAGCACTGTCGTATGGCCCTGACATCACACCCCCACCACTCTCTGCGTGAAGCACAGTCATATAGCCCTGACGACCACCCCTCCATTCTTTGCATAAAGCAGTGACGTCAAGCCCTGACATCCCACCTCCGCCACTCTCTACGTTAACCCCTGTTAACTCGCTTGCTGAATGATCTCTCAAGAAATCCCTGGTGAGATTCAACAGGTGTTTTCTTCAACAGCCACTAAAAGTCTGATGACCTTCTCTGGATTTCCTGAATATGATGTAAAATTAGTTCAAATCATTTGGTAGTTAACAGAACAAAATGCTTTGTAGGTACATTTAAAACAGCAGAGCAACACTGTAGCACTTCGTGTGTGACTGAATTTAATTGTGTAAACCTGGCTCTCTATGAACACGAGCAAAGAGTTCTCACTCAACAGAAGATTGCGATGTGAGCACAATAATAAGCCATCTGGTGATGCCAGGGATTGAACTCAGAACTTCATACATGAAAAGCATGCACTTTACCACTGAACTACATCCCCTATGGCACCGATGGTGGAACTGACTTAAAGATGTGCATATGTTCACTGACCACAATCCACCCTTCATGAATAATTGAAATGAATAATTTATTTTTATATCCAGTCACAGCGACGGTGGTTGATTCTTCAACGGGGGAGAGCGTTTTTCTACCTCCTTACTCGACTGTCTTTCAATTATGTTTTCTTTGAAATCTTTTTGCATCTTTTAAGTGCTTGCGATTAAATTACGCATAGAAAAACAGCAGTACAGTTGATGTTCATGGACCGATGCACACAACTCCAGTGATAAAGCCCTGTCTGTAAATATTGTAGAAGAACGTTAAAGGGCGAAACAACGCTCCAACCACGGGAATGGTAACAAGAAGGATCGTGTTCTTATTTAATATGTGCTTTTGAATTGCCTTGTCAATACACACAGGCTTTAGAGATGGACAAATAATTTACAGTGGTGTTTGTAAACAAAGATGGAACATGTTTTTTTCTATACCAGGAAGAAAGGAGCAGACTCTTAAGAGACAGAAACAACACCTCATCACAGCTAACACTAATTAAAACAACATCACAACAGAAGAGTGAAGCCTTGAGTGAATCAAATTAGTTTTCATTGGTCGTCTGTGTCTTCATAACTTTGTAGGTGAGAGAGAGGATTGCGAAAATGTGCGGGTGCTTCTTAGAAGTGTGTTGGTAGTACAGGTGACTTCCAAATAATTGAGCCGGGTTTTAATCCCGGCCAGTGCATCCCCAAAACTTTTCAAGATAATCTGTTATCCGGTAGCACATCTCCTGAAACTAACATTCGAGGTAGGAAGCGTGCTCTTAAACACCAAAACACTCAAAAAGGAAGAAGCAGATCTCTGTACACAAGACAGTAGTGCGATATTAGAATTTCTGAGTTCTTGATGGATTCAGGCTCCTTCTCAGAGGTCCTTGCTCGCCAAATAACTTTACATCTGAGGAAGAGCACCACGGAAAAAAAACCCAACTCAACAAGCGAGCGTGTTGGTTGCTCTTGCTCTTAATGCAAGGAGCTGTTTTTTTTCCTCGCAATAATCATTATTAACCAAAAACAGCAGCACAGGTAAGTCGCATTTGTGATTATGTCACTTCTCTGCTTCAGCAAGGTCAATAAAAGACTCTGAAAGTAGTAAAGCAAAACTGAACTCAAAATCATATTAGGAATTCTGAGCGATATCTCCATACAGGTAATCCAATAAGAACGTTGAAATATTTGAATATAATCTCTCTATATATTTCGCTGCTTTTTACCCGTAGTAAAATTATTGGATTGAAGGAATGCTAACCGCTGGGTTAAAATGTATAGTTGTTATTTGGAGAAATCTGTAAACTCGTTATCTTATATGTTTTAAAAGACAGCACAGGGAAAAACGACAGTGCTGATTATTTTCCAGAGACAGAGCACTGATGACCTCTCCGAGCTGATTGATAAAGCCCACCCAGTGGATACTCTAGCAGAACGTCAAAGAACATTCACCTTTGTATCCAAAGAAACGACAGGAACAACATCAGGAAGCACAATCAATTCCCCTTTTAAATCTTTCCTGTAAGGTATGCTATGTGAATCCATGAAGTTAATCCTCTGATCTCTTTTGATCACGAACAAAGTATTTCTGATGGAGCGCTATGTTCAAAGATTTAATAAGCTTTACCCCTGCCAACGATTCGGCGTGAAGAATTAAAAGTTTCACAGACAAAAGCAGCTCACCACCACAGCCAATATTAAATGTACTTGCCGGTACACTATCATGTGCACTGCCTCAAAAGTGATCTCGGCAGACGTTGTTCCCTACATAAAGCTGAACGTGCCAAAGAGAATTTCTGTTGAGAAAACAAAATATTTTTTCTGCCTTGATGTTAAGCCTGTCTTTTAGAAAGTCTATCTCTAAACACCTCCCGCAGCCTAACAAAAAGCGCTTTTACTGATTGTATTGCAGGTCTTAAAACATTAACATTTGGCAGCAGTGGAATTCAAACCCACGCCCCCAGAGAGACTGGAGCCTAAATCCAGTACCTTAGACCACTCAGCCACGCTACCTTCCTCCATACCCATCTTCCTCACATTGCCGGCTTGGACTAGGGGGGGCTTCAGCTCTTGTCGTCAGATCTAATGATATCATGACATGTGGAAGTGACTGCACCTTCATCTTCCGAGATGCTTTCAATAACACAAACGCTACTTTCACTGGCACAAACACAGCAATAATGAAGGTGGTGGGATTCATCCTTTGTGCTGTTTGTAGGGGTGCAACTCTACGGTGATCTGCTGACTTGAAGAGCAAAAATCAAAATCCTCTGCTATTACTGTTGCTTTTTTCATAGTTTCTTCAAATCCCTCATTTGAACGTAGATTTTGAAGGATATTGATGATAATACCACATAAATTGTGGTTTTCTTGTGATCGCCAATTTTATTCAAATAACAGCCTTTTTTACAGTTCCTTGCGTGTTTCACAAGGTATAATAGCCCCCTTCGCATCCTCAGCTAACATATTTTAAAATTACAATAGCTTATACAGCATGCATGTTTACATTTATATTAAAATTAAAGTAAATATACAAGAATACATACAGTGCTAACCCAATAATTCTTGTCAGGTTCTCCAACAAATCTGCGTTGTTATTTTAACATGTTTCAGCTGAGGGTGCAACAGGAGTAAAAATGAATTTTCCCGCCAGCCATTCAAAGACCAAATTCCATGAGTGAACATTATTTTCTCAGATGTTGCCGGAATTGGACTTTGCCGGTGGTATTGAATTATGTCCACAACTGTTGTAGTAGTTCCTTCTTGAAATTCGACACGTGCAAAGCACTCGTAATATCATAGATGTTAAAGTTCGCTGAGTCTATTCGAGTCATGGTGTGTATCCCTGCCTATCATTGGGAGACGGGTAGCTTTTTTACACTCAGATTCCAATCTTCAATGCTTTGTGTGAGAGCTTACATAACTTTCATTTTCTCACAATTTCTGACGATTGTTCCAAAGGGGCACCCTGTCAATTCCGAATACTTTTCAAAAATCTGCCTGCATGTTTGATTATTGTCATTTCATTTAGAAAAAGTTCAATATTGATCATAACTAAAGAAAATAATGATCACGAACAAAAAAGGGATAAAGATGCAAGTCGATCTTGAATCAGAGCTGGGTGACACGGGCTTCTGTTCTGATATGGTTGTATGAGAAACAGGAGGAATCGCCAATCTCCTATAGAACATGAGTTGAATCAGGAGTGAGACATTTAGTATACTCGTGCATATGTCAACGCCTGACCTACATCGTAAAACTAACATTAAGTTGTCAGAGACATTCATTTATATACAAACAAGAGACAGACCAAGTAATAATTCTACATTAGTTCAGGTGGGTAAACCTGAACTAACTAATAAACCTTTTAATAACTCTACATTAACGTGTCCTACATTGATCAGACTAATTGACATGGTCTGATTCAGAGCCTGTGCAGTTCGTGCTAATTACAACAAGGACAGTTCTGATCCCTCATCACCGAACTGAACACAAGTTCAGCTGTTCTCCAGTTTTGTTACGCATGGTTTTTCATTGCAATTGAGTTCAGAGCTGGAGCTGATCTCCAGACAGTACAGTGTTTTGGGTAAGTTGTCGAAATTCGCATGAGGCTGCAGACAACTTACCCAAAGTGTTTTCTATAGCTTTCAGGTGGAGTTCATTTATATAAAAGAACGTAAGTGGTATAAACGCAACAAGCTGTCACGACCACCAGCCAGCGGAGATCAACACATAAGCGAGCCAATCAGCACCAGCAGCGGATTACTTCTAACAAGCGCCACCGCACGAGTTAACACACCTGCAATTGCTCTACCGTGCGGCACGCCGGGTTATTTATACCATTCGTACCTGATTCCCGTTGCTCGGTATTGAGTTCTCTTCTTGTTGCTCAGCCTAGCGTTCTCACCCCTCTTTTGCCTTCGGACTTCGGATCTCGTCTCGCCCTTTGGATTGTTTGCTATCATTGCCTGTTTTGGATTTGACCCTGTAGCTCTCTTTTCGACTACGATTCTGTCTCACGTTTTGGATTGTTCGCCACCAGTGCCTTTACCGGATCTCGACTTACCTTCGCCTTCGGACTACGGCCCAGCTCCTGGATTTGCTCGGTACGTTTACTTACCTCCCTGCGACTCCTGCATCTGCATCGGATCCTTTTCACCTCTACGGAGCATCGTTACACAAGCCAGACGGCAGTCCAACTTATAATTTTCTGACGCGAGGCCTGACGCGTTATTCATTATGCCACTGACCCTGCTATTGTAGTGCTAAAAAACACGTTTTCTACATTTATGTCTGTTCACTCTAAAAACTCTAAAAAAGACAAAGGGTTTGTGTGTCGCGCTAAAATTCCGCTTCATTTCGAATGCAAATAAAAACCGTTTTGTTCCAAGAAATCATAGATTTGTCACATCCTTCATACTATACTTCTCTCTTGTATTAGTAAAGCATTTTGATTTAAACTGAACAATATATGAAAGGTTTCATCTATACACTTACACATAATAAGTATACGAATAAATACTCGGAAGAAGCCGCAGCTCAGGTATTAGAGAGATTTAAAATCGGATCGGAGGATTTAGAGTCCAGACTGCAAACCAACAGCTTACACAGGTCTTTTATAGAACCGTTTTGATTTCCTTTGCTTTGTCCCTGTGATGTCATTGTCCTACTCGCAGCCGAGCCCGACACACGTCTGTTTTTTTGTCGCTGGGCGCACACCCTGCGGTCCATGCAGGTCCTAATACCCCAGTACAATGAAGGGGACCCTAAACGGTAAACAGGTGCCGTCCTTCGGCTGAGACGTAAAACCGAGGCCCTCTGTGATCATTCAGGAGAATGGTGGTGGTGGAGGGGAGTCCCCATTACCTGTAAAGCGCATTGAGTGGAGTATCCAGAACAGCGCTATATAAGTGTGCGCAATAATAATAATAATAATAATAATTTATTATTGTAATGTAAAATGCAATAAAAAAATATCAAACTTTGATTCAAAATAGATTAATATAAAAACTGATAAAGCTAATGCTTTTTTCAGGGCTATAGCTGTAGCTGCGAGAAGGTTAAAAGCGCACAAGTGATCTGTCTTTCGTCAAAGTAATTGCCGGAGCAGTAAGACGCAGAGCACCATCCAGCAGCTGTAGACGATGTTCGGGGAAGAGCTAATTCTGTTTTTAGCACAGGGAGTGAGAATGAGCTCAGTCCGGCTCCGAGCAGAATCCATCCTGGTTTGGTTACAGTGCGCCTGAGGATCTTTGGATCGCAACGTAAAAAAAACAATTGCTCACATCGTGTGACTTCCACGACAGGAAGGAAAGATATCACTTAAAAAAATCAGAACTGAAGATTTGGATCCTGGGCCTCAATTTGATCAAATTATTAAAATAATAATTATTAAAATATCAGATTGTGTTTCTGCAACATTTCGTGCACAGTACGCCATTTTAATCTAAAACAGTCACAACGAGGGCTTTACATGCAGTCTGGGGTATTTTCCCCTTTTAGATTTTTGCCACTTTATATCAAACCTGTTATACTCCCAGATGTACAAATGTACAATTCACCACTGGTATAAACAGATGTGTGCCGTGTTTGCCTTTGTAAGCATTTGTTTAAAAAATAAGTTCACAATACGATAAAAACACAGAAAGCACAAACTTCATAATACAACGATACAAAATCAATACCAAATCATTATGCCAATTAAGTACCTATCCGTTGAAAACAGAACACCTTTATATCTACAAAAAACTTGACATTTGTATGTATTTTTGAATTACAAAGCAGACAGAGTAGTCCCTTAATTCAAAGATCGGATCTTGGCCAAAACAAGACAATCAGACGTGGGCTGAATTCGGAACAGGAACCTCTACTTCGTCGTTTATTGAACTTTTGATAAATGTCTGAATGAAACAGATTCGCTTTTTTAACTCTTTGATTAAAGTACACAAAAAGCACCTTCCTTCGAGCTGGAATCGAACCAGCGACCTAAGGACTCCCTGCTAATTCCACTACAGTCCTCCGCTCGACCAACTGAACTATCGAAGGGATGGCGGTAGGCTCTCTGGCACATACTGCCCAATGGAGTGAAATGTTCCGGGTGATTTAAATCCCACTTCGACATCAAGTTTCCAACTCGTTTCCTTAGTCTTGTTTACCTTGAATTTAAGCCACGAACCAGGATTCTACTGTATAAACTTCCAGGGATATTACAAAATGTTTGATGGGGCATCAATCATTCCAGGCGGAAATTGACTCCTTTTTTTTCTCGAGGGATCATATTAAACATGTCATTAGTATCGAGAGGAGGATCACCATGAGACACAAAACAAACAGTTTCTTTCTGTCTTTATTAGAAAGTAGCGTTTGTGCTACATTAATAATATTTTCGTGGAAATAAAGAAGTTTCGAAATGTGGTTTTGAGTTAAATATTAGCGTGTTCATGTAATTAGTTTGTGTTTGTCATTACTATATATATATATTGCCATGTTACTAGAATTTGTAACTGAAGTTTACTAGTTGTGTTTTTTTATGATGGTTAGACATTTGTTGATTACAATATTGTATATAATGTATAATTTGAACTACATATTTTTCAGGTGTGAATAATTGTATATTTTAAGAATAAATTTCTAAAATAAATCATTGGCTTTATTTACTAGTTTCTACACCTATAAAAATCTTTCTTTGATGTATAATAGAACTTTAACTATATATGTATAGTAGTCTTCTAAATTTATCCGTATAATAGAACTCCAATCAATTATGTATAATAAACATATAATCATAGATGTCTAATTGACGTATAACGATATACGTATATTAGAATTTCATTCTAGACCAGTTACGGAGCACAGTTACACGTCTGGTATGCGTTTAATAGTCGTATATTCTACATCTTTTGCCCACTGGGATGTGCCGATTTTAACTTGGCAAACCAAGATACACATTTTCTAATGAAACCTTAATTAAAAGACAGTTTGTTTCTCGAAAGCATGTTATGTAAAAAAAGAGAAAAACGAAAATATATGGATGGTAATCTTTCAAAGCTGAAGATTTTACTTTTGAAAAATTGACATTTTATGTACTGTATGCAGATGCATTCGCTGGTTTTAGAACTTTGCTGTACTTCCTGAATCATTTTCAGTATTATAAAGTGGGTGTAGATTTTTCTTTCAGGTTAGGACGCGAGTGTGTACATGTGTTTGATTTTCGTTTCACTGATTCTCATTGAAGATTTGGGAATTAACGACGAAAGAATCAGTTGCCTCGGAAAGCAGAAGGTTTGGTTCTCAACGATATTGAAGACACGCCCATGTAGAGCAGCGGGTGATGATTTGTGCTATAAAAGACCAAGTGCTCAAAGTGACGTCTGCGTTTACCGTTTAGACTTTTCATCTCGGGCGCACTTTTAGAAAGCAAAGATAGAGCAGTTGTGTTGAATCACATTATAACAGCTGTCAGCAGAGTGGCGCAGCGGAAGCGTGCTGGGCCCATAACCCAGAGGTCGATGGATCGAAACCATCCTCTGCTATGTACACTTTATGCACGATTGATAAGCATACCATCAGTTTAATGAAGTGCATTAAAACTGTTTTTTTCTCTCGTGTGTATGAAAGCTTCACACTTAAGGTACTCTTTCATCTTTACCAATAGCAGATGCCCAAATGTATCTTTGGTTGTTCTGCGATCCTTCATAGTTTCCTCAATTCCTTCAAATGAACATCCATATCAAAGCAATTATGTATATATATATATTACAATTAAGGTACATATTAAAAATATCAACGCACATTTGTATAATGCTCATTTAATAATGATTGTCAAGGATTGTCAAGTTCTCCAACAAATCTGTGTTCTAATTTTAAAATATTTTTGCTAAGGATACAACTGGTGTATAAATGAATTCTCCCAACAGCCAGTTAAAGAAAAATTCCAGATGGTTTTCTTGGACATTGACTTAGGTACTTATTTGTTTACTTGTTGTAGTTGCACACGAGTAAAACACGAAGATTTCCTGCCACATTCAAGAGGGTTTGTGAAGAAATCCCTTCAATTTTTAGCGGAGATTTTGTTTACATCATCACAATCTGAAGCACGTCCCTGAGTACGTTTGACCCACCAGCCCTTTGTTTAACAGCTGCACAGGGACACATTCCCGTTGCTTTTCACAACTCACATGTTTGTAGTTAAAGAAAATAAAATACTGTCATTTTCCTACCAGCTGGCAGTATTTCTTCTGCACTGACCAAGAGTAACCAAGAACTTCATTTCATCTTTCGCAGGCTGTAATCTACAGAAAAGGAAGTGAATACTTGTATTAAGCTAAATCAAGCCGACGGAGTTGCACTGCTGTTGTTTTTCTCCACTTTTCGTAAAAAATCACTGGCATTTTTTGGAAGCATTTCTTCTGTCCTGAGAAGCAAGATTTGTATTTTATCTTTCAGAAGTTGTATGAATTTCTTGAAGTTCAGAAACAACTTGTTCCAGAAAAGAAATTAACACTTGCTTCAAAGTAAATCAAGATGTCGGTGTCTCTTGCTGTGTGTGCTCTTATCTGTCCATCTCTCTCTCCTCTTCTCTCTGGCAGTCTGTGCAGAGTATCTGAAGGGGATGTAACACCACTTGGAAAAGAAGAAAATTCTCAGGCAGAATAAAAAATCATTATTCTCTTCTCAGTCAGATTCACAGCTCAGACTCACACTCAGACAGGATCTCAACTCCGTACTGCTCTCTATCCTCACAATCCAGAACCAGAAGATATTCAGACAATCAGTGCTGCTACATGAACAATATCAGACATTTCCCCCTTTTATCTTTCCTCCCAGCCCTCTTAGAGACATAGAAGAGCTCCTGGTTCTCCTCTCTGTGAACTGGGCTCAGGGGTCACTGATCTGGCAGTTGTGGGCTCTGTTCCAGGTCGAAAGCAAGAAGGATCTATTAACGCTTTCCAGGACTTCCAGCCCTTCAGTATTACTTTCTTTACTGTATGTCAGCCTCCCAAAATGTTTATAAATGTTTTATGAGTGTGGAATTATCTTATTATTTATATACAGTATTTATGTAATAAACACCAGTAGTGACACTATGATCGGTATATTGATTATTTGTAGCCGATGGTCCGATGGTCGTGTCTACAATAGTGACCATTTGACCAGTCTGTAGCTCTGAGCAGTGGGACTCAGATCACACAGAAGACCTGTCTGTGTGATTCCATACCAGCCCTGGGATTCAGCTACTCTCACAAATGTCTCACAGACCGTCTTATAAATTTACAATTAGATGAAGTCATGTAACAGTTTTACAGATAATTTAAATAATCAGACAGCAGTGGCAGTGGATACATCTCCACATGGGGGAAAGAAACTGAAATATATGTGCTCACTGTAAAGTAGGAAGAGGTGGTCAGACAAGCAAAACAACTTTGCAGATAATGTGAAGTGACATTGTTTTGTGTCAATCAGCTCACAGATTTCGCTTCATGTGCCTTAAGCTGTGCAATTTGTATGGTTGTTGAATGAGATTGATTTCTTCACAAGCCCAGTCAATTGCCAGGTGGAGAGCTTGCCGACACACACCTTCATGAAGACTCTCTTTAAGATTTCATTGTCAAGTCGCCTCCTTTGCAAACAATAGTAGCACCGACACTAAGAGAAACGATGAGAAATAGCGTTTATCAAGCGACTGCAGTGTTTGTTTGACTGAGGATCCTTGTGTGCTGAACTGGCCTCTGGAGAAGTGTAGTGCAGTAAAACAGAAGGTTTGTGTCACTCAAGATTGTTACAGAACAGAACAATACAATTACAATACTTTTATGAGAGTAAATATTACTGGTGCATCACAGTTCTTATAATGGTGAAAACAGGAGCACCTTCTCTACATTTTTGACTGAAGTATTTAAATGGAAAGAAATACTATCACTATGCAATTCATAAATGCAATTGACCTCCTCTAAATGTTCTAGTTTGATGAAACAATGTATGGAATTAGGTGACAATATCGGAATTCATTCAAATGCACAGGATTAATTTTCAGCAACAAAAAAAGTGCTCGGAAATATTTTACAAGAATGAAACCTTACATTCACCTAAATAAACATTCACCATCTACATTAGCAGAGAACAGTAGGACAGAAGGTTAGTGTCACTGGACACTGCGTCAGAGAGGCCGATCTCGTCTCCCTCATTATGCAGGCTTACCCACTCATGATGAACTGTCCTCCAGCGATACTCAGCTGCCATCATCGACTCAGACATGACGTTCATGTACATATTATACCTTAATATGGTACTGCGTTACAATAATTTGATCAAAACAACTGGTGAAAAAAAAGATAAAGACTTTGTCCAAAAAAGAAGCATTTATACCTTTCCTCTCCTACCAGCCATTACAAGTCACCTAGTTTTTAATTTAGAGGTGGATTAAAGCTCTAGTCTCTTTGGGGGTGTGAGTTGGACTGCTGCCAAATATCTCCAACTATCTCAGTGTTAAGCAAAAAACACACATTTGCTGCAGAAGTGACAGGAGAATTTGTGCCATTCAGCCTCATAGCGTGATGTCATTTTCTCAGGCTCATTTTTAGATGCTTGTGATCGAATCTATGATTCTTATGAGTGTGCCCTCCATAAAGGTAGCACAGATATAACGTGCCAAGTTTTCAGAGAATCGCATTAAATACAGGTCAGAAGAAGGCGACAAAGTGTCCGCTAGGCAGTTCAGCTATTTCAACGGTGTTCTCTGTTGTTTAGGTCCAGAATGACACCCGTTACAACCAGGAAACACACAGTGTCAGGCATCAAAAAGACTTCCCAAAACCCTGATCCTCTCCTTGATCCGGTGATGGCATCCAGACATTTCCTGCAACAAAGCCAGGATACGGTCTTCAACAACACGAGTGAAAGGCTAATTCCCAGCTTTTGCAATCCTTTGCAAAGAAGGACCGCATGTGCTCAGTGTTAAATGCGCTGTTCATTATTATTATTAATAATAATAATCTATACATTATATAGTGCCTTTAAAGGTGGATTTTCAAAGTGCTTTACAGAATGAAACCAATAAAGTTAAAAAATACACAAGATAAGCAGGATGAGAATACACAGTTAGAGGAGACAATAGGTGGTGGTATTAAATACAGTAGGAACGGAGGGGTAAAGAATAGTTCATTAAAGGCTCTTCTAAAGAAGAGGGTTTTGAGTCTGGATTTGAAGGAGTTTAGAGAAGGTGACTCTCTGATATCCTTGGGAATAAAGATCCAGAGCTTTGGTACAAAACAGGAGAAGGCCCTGTCACCCATAGAGTGTAGATGGACTGGGGGACAGATAGGAGACCAGAATTAGAAGAGCGAAGGTTGTGAGGTGGGGAGTAGGGCGATAACCCAGACAGGTACTGTGGTGTCAAGCCATGGAGAGCCTTATAGGTGAGCATGAGGATTTTGAAGTTGACAGGAAGCCAGTGCAAGGAGTCCAGGACAGGAGTAATGTGATCACAGTCCAGTGCTAATTTCTTTCTTGTGGCTGCTGGTTCATTTTCAACTGTGGACTCTTAAGAAGTCCTTTATTTGACTTGATCAACACTGATCCCTAGAGGATTTTGAAAGGTTGAATCAAAATGATACATGACTCTGGTGGGACTCGAACCCACAACCTTTGAATGACTTCATTCTATCAAAGCCTAGAAGTCCAATGCGCTCTCCATTGCGCCACAGAGCCAACCGATGCATCGCTATATAAAACAGCTACGGAAAGCTGTAACTCATGCTTCTCCCGTTGTCTTTAAATTAAGCTCCATAAATATTGACAATGAGTGGCCTGTTGTCTACGAATAGATACCGCTGGGATTCACACCCAGGGTCTCCTGGTTTTTAGTGAGGCGTCTTAACCAGCTAAGCCATGGTGCCAAACCTGCTAAATGTTATCCACAACTTCAACCACCTGTGAGAAACGGGCAACTGCAGTGTTACGCCTGCTGGCTCAACAGATAATCCTTTTCGAAGTTTAAGGAGAGGATTTCTTTGTCAATTCAATTAAACATTTTAGAAATGCTGAACGATTGATGTGTTTCACGCGCAGAAATATTTTATCGTTACGTACTTTTTCTGTGCAGTAAGTTCTCCTTCAACTCCGCCCAACAACAGAGGTCGTTTTTAATACAGGAGTAAAGGCACACTGCACATCAGCAAAACATCCCGTACAGGTTTAGGGAGAGCGACATCAGTGATTGGAAGGTTGGAAGTTTCGGGTCACTTTTTTATTATAGATTCAAGCAGCCCTGAATACCTTTTCAAGAAACATTTCAGAATCCCAGTCACGTCCAGTATGATTGCTACACAGGTCTACAGTATACAATCAGAATACTGTTTGTGCATTATATAAAACACACCGCCCAAAGCATTTCTAAAACAGGAATTACATGTTTCTGAATGGCCCTCCTTTATAAATAAAATAAAAGGTCTGAAGCCTGCTCCAAAGAAGCACTTTATTCAGAGCTGACAAAGATGTGATAGGAAACATCTCGGAAAATGAAGATGCAGTCATTTCCACGCGTCGCACAACAAGAGCTGAACCCACCCGACGTTCTCAAGAGAGTAAGGTGTAAGGAGTGTGGCTGGGTGGTCTAAGTGCTGGGTTTGTGCTCCATTTTCTTCGCTGGGTTAGGTTTGAATCTTGCCACTGCTAAGTGTTGGTGGGTTAAGACCTTCCTTCTATTGCGACGTCAATGGGTAAAAGCTTTGCTTGGCAGTCTGTCGAGAGACTGAACTAGGTGTTTCAAGATAGTCTTTGTCAGCTTAACATAAAGGCATAAAAAAACCTCATTTTGTGTTCCCAACAGCAATGCTCTTTGGTCCCTTCAGCATTATGCAGGGAACAACATCTGCCGTGATCACTTTTGAGTCAGTGTGAATCGTAGTGTGCCGCAATTGTTTTTAAAATTGGTTCTGTAGTGTAAGAAAAACTGGCCGTTCAGGGACGCCAAATATGTAACTGTAGTGGCTCTCTGAAGGCACCAGTTCTGTAGGGTTTGGGCATTTACTGAGACAATTATTTATTGTAGCAGTAAATCACAAAGTTGATTCTTTTGATGGCTTTAGAGTCCAACCATGCGACATAACTCAAACAACGCACACACACAGGTGCTAATACACGAGGATACATTTATTAATACATAGAATATGCATGTAAACCTAACAGATCTTATCGAGAGGGTTATCAGAATACAAAAGATATATATTCAATCAGTTACAAAGTGTTACACATATCAAGAGGACATACGTTCAGTATATCATTCATTAAGACCGTTTCGTAAAGTGAACTTGGTTACAACTTCTACATTAGATACTCAAAACAAGTACATAACTCTTAGGAATTAAATTGATATCAACTGGTTTGGATAACAATGGAATTCTCGAGCTGTAATGCAGTGAAGTTGAATACTCATCCAATTTCTGGGGATTCAGATCTCCTGCGGGCACAAACAAACAGTTGCAGGCTGTTGCTGTCCAATCCGCGCTCTCTGGCTCGGTGCCAGGCTGTGCTGTGCGGCTTGTGACGGTGCACTGCTGATGCTCACTGTTGGCTTTAACTAGCAAAGTTTGTGCACAGGAGAAAAGATGACTGTGGGTCCCAGAAAGTCAGGAAGAGGACCGGTTCGTTCCTGATGAAGAGCTAGTTCTGAATAGTGATTCAGCTGTCCACAGTTCCGACCTGTTCACGAGGCCTGCTGCTGGTTACTCTCTGGCAACCTCCGCTCTAGACTCTTAGAACAAAGGAAAGTTCTGGCACTCGGACACACTGGCCGTTCCGTGGTTGTCCAAGCTGAGTCTCAGGATGGTCAGGAGGCACGCTGCGAGAATGTCCTGCCCTTGGGAGCCTTCTGCTCCTGGGCCGTCCTGCCCTGGAATTCTCCTTTGAATTCCCTTTAGAACAGTCCACAGAATCCTCTCCAGAATCTTACTGAATCTCCCTGAATCTTACTGAATCTCTCAGGCTCTCTGTGTTGCCTGTTTTTACCTGGAGGAACTTCAGCTCGTTGATTGGCTGAAAGTTCCATGGGCATCAGAGTCCCACGTGGGTTACTCGGCCCTACCAGCCCCTGATTGGTTGATCAAGGTGAAATATGAGTCACTTACTCCTGACACTTAGGAATGCAGTCCAGATGTCCAACTGGCACTCCCTAGACAGATAGGCACCAATGGATGACCATTGATCATGATACCCAGGCTTAGCTAAGTGCATCCCCTTTGGGAGCTGTCCTTATCAGGAACCTTAAATCAGCCTGCATGAATAGTTTCTCTGTGGCTGCACCACAGAGATGAACACAGAAATGGGGCCTCATTTGGGAAGGCTCAGAACACTTAATTCTTTCTTATTAATAAGCCTCGCCGCTACAGTAGGCATGGTGCATTTGTCTGTGAAACTTGAATGCTGTGCTTTTTCACGCAGAATCATCGGCAGGAGCAAAGCTTATTCAATCTTTGCGCACAGCGCTCCATCAGAAATACTTTGTCCAAGTTTTGAAAAGATTGTGGGATTCTCTGCACACGCTCACATCGCGTACCTCAGACAACACCACCATTCGATGGGAAATTGATTCTACTTCTTGCAGTTGTTCCTGTGGTTGTGATAGTTACAAAGTTGCACTTTCCTCCACCTTCTGCTATAGTATTCATTGGGTGAGCTTCATCAATTGGCTCAGAAAGGTCAACTGTGCTTCGGAAAAAATCAGCAGCAGTGTCTTTATTTTGTCGGTGAGTATGGCTGTCTTTTAAAGCACATGAAAAACACGAGTTTGTGGATTTCTCCAAATAGCAACGAATTCAGCTGTGCAGAGCCTTACTGCTTTCAGAGGGTCTTTTACCGACGCTGCTGTAGTAGAGAAGTGACATAATCACAAACGCAACCATTTGTGCTGGCTGTTTAACTAAGTATTAAGCTTTTTTAACTATCACATGATTTTAACTAATTTAACATCATCTCCAGAAGAGCACCTCGCACTGCTCACTGAGCTGATGTATGTGCCCATTTCTCAAAAAATTAAATATCATCTGAACTGATTTTTTTCTACTTTAAATGCTTTCCTACTCTTTTAATATTTCAGTTAAATCTTTTATTTTGAAGTACTTTCCATTGATATTAATCCTAGTCCCGATGAATGATTCTGGGACATGGTGCATCTTGAATAATGTTCTTATAGGTTTCAGTTTGGAAAAGTGCGCTCTCCAGAAGCTACCGAAACCTCTAATGGTCACACAAAGCTTAATGCAATAGCAACGTTTGGGGTTGAAAAAGAATATAACTTGCTATGAATATGAACACTGTTCCAGGAGGCGTGTAAGGACTATTTTGGCTCAGATCACCAATTTACCTTACATTTCTGATCCATTAATATCGCTATTGAATGCTAAAGGTAGGTCCTGGCAATACTTCTTGAGATCTTCTTTAGAAAAATTAAAAAAAAATATATTTCCAGTACTAAACAAAAAGTAAAAAATACTGATTACGTGCAACTGATAAAATCTCTCTTCCAGGGACGTTGTAGCTACATGCAAATTACAATGGAAAACTTTATCAGCTTTAAAAGTTTCTTTTGCATTTATAAGACGATCAGCATGACACTCAAAACATACCTGTATTCAGTAAGCGGTGAGTCTGCTGGCTGAGCAAGTTGCCTCCTCTACACACAATAGCAGCCCTGACGCTAAGATAAATGAAAAGAAATTGCTTTTATTGGGCACTTTTCATATCCGATGAGCTTGACATCTCCCAAGGGCGATGGAGTTTTTTTGCGACACTGCTTTTCCCTTTTTTCTTCTTTCTGTACTCTGATGGAAAAAAAAAGAGAAATCATGTAAGGGAAAAATGTATTTTTTTCATGGAGAAAACGTGCACCAGGAATGTTTTGTTTTGAAGAAGTGATTTAACATGATACATGACCTAATTTACTAGAGTAAATGCTCACACTGCAAGGTCTGCTTTACTACAAGAGAGAAGTAGAGTGAAAGATGTCATAATTGCACTGCGTTGTTGAAGAAAGCATCTTTTTCTTTGAATTCTAAATCAATCAGAATTTCAAAGTGAAACACAAACCCTTTGTCTGTATTAAAGAGATGATATTTTAAAACTGATAAAAATGTAGAAAACACGTTTCTCACTTAGAAATTTAGGATGGGATTATTACTATTACTAGTAATTACTAGTTGCAGTGCTGAACTCACCATGGTGCAATTCAGTTACATGATTGGCCAGTGGTTTCATGGATAACGCGTCTGATTTTGCATCATGAGATTGGAGGTTCGACTTCTACCGGGTTCGTGTGTTTTTAAATCAGGCTACTCAGAAATAGAAGTCCATTATGTGAATGAACCGCACCTGAAAGCAAATGTTGGTCAGGTTTCCTTCTTTCCAGCATGAAATAGCAAATCGTTACAAAAAGCACCAGCTAATGTCCAATAGCATTAGTCATTTTAATTAACATGAATATACTGTAAGGTCTTGGTACATGGGATTGGATTTCATCCACAATTTAAAAAAGGGCAAATTATATTTATAGGCTTCAGACACATTTTAATACAAAAGTGACCTAAAACTCTGTAACTTTCAGGTTAGTTTGAACCTGTAATGAAAAAGGGGCCTGAAACTTCCATTCTGTGATGTAACTGTCTCTAAAGTCGGACGTGATGTTTCACGGATGTGCAGTGTGCCTTTTCTCTTGTCATGTTCAAAATGACTTGCTGTGTAATTTCCTGAATGCGTGTCCTGTACTGCTCTGTTATTTCATTTAGATTATCTATGTGGTGTACAGATAAAACCAAACGGCATGGTCTAATTCCTGGGTTTGGCACCAGCTGAACCTGAACATACATCATCCGATCTCAACATGATTTGAACACACAACCTTTTGATGTGGTATCAGATGCACTACCATCACACCACTCCCCATAAGTGCTTTTAATTCCCCCAAGGAGAAAAATATTTTTTTTCATTCTCTCCTGTGAGAAGCACCGCTCTTCCAACGAGGGTCTCTTCTTCCCAGACCACAGATTATTTTTCCTGTCTGGCTCTCACACAGAGGGCAGACACACTGTCTCCACTAATGTGTTTACTACATCTATAGATCTGACCCCCTTACAGCCCTGATATTCCTGGACAGGATCCCATATTGAGCAGTATTTCTCGCGTTCTGAACTTACAGTGTGTACACAATGTACTTTATACACAAAGTAAGTGTTTTCGTAACTCTTGGACGTTTTGTCAAAATGTTACTGGCATGCCAAAATCGCCCCCTCAACTGAACAGTCCCACCCCCCTCAGTTTTGGATAAATTGTCAATGGTCAGATAACTAGACTAACCCCGAATTCACAGTTACTACATCAGACTGTTTAATGTGCAGGAGGGCTATCTGTCCAGGAACAGCACGTTACATAGTGTCTATGTTTTGGGGTGTCAACATTATTATGACCTTATTTGCTCAGGTGGACCAATGCCTTGCAGTAGTTTATCCTTATACTTACAATCGTTATATAACTAGGACTGTAGTTATAGAAGTTTCTACTTTCTGTTGGTTTTACAATGATTTCTTAATGATTCAGAACCTCGTTACCGTTGATGTTGTTGCAAAAATGAACACATATGGTTGATGCTCCAGGCAAAAATAATCACGTGAGTTCTGATGAACGTGGAACTGTTCTTCATCACTAAATACCAGATTGCTTGTCGTTATCTTCTAACATGAAATACTAATCAGTGGCATGCTTGCGAGAATTCACTTGGATGGTTGCAATGGCTCCATTTAAACCGAAATATCACTACCCCCCTCAGGATTTCAGACCCCCTACAGATCATTCCCCTGGCGCCAGTCCTGGGTATAATGATGAACATAGCTGCCTTGCAAGCAGTGAATCTGGGTGTGATTCCCACCTGACCCATCAGCAAACCTTTTCCAATGAATCTTTGATCAATTTAAAAAAGTCTTGAAGCTGGTAGGCTAGGGAAGAAGCACTGTTTGAGTGCACTGAGGAAAATGTGCTACTGTGCTGTGCTGCTCCAGTAGCGCAATTGGTCAGGTTGTGGTGCTTTTATAGTGGAGTTATACCGAGGTTGTGAGCTCAATCATCACGTGGAGTATGTTCTGTTTTCAGCTGCAGAAACGTGCTGTTGAATTTATGTCGGTTCTTGTGTTACTTTTTCCTCTCGATGGAGCTGTATTAATGCAGGCACACCTGCTTCCATGTCAAGTTATTTTATCGTTGCTTACAAACCAACACACTACAGACACCTCTGATATTGTCACTGCTTGTGGGCCACGTGTTCCTGCTGTCAGCCTACCATGATCATACACCTATAGAAATATTACTGCTGTAGGACAGGAGCGAAGAAACAAAACGAAAGCACACCAAGTTTAAAAAGGTCAAAATGTGTCAAAGCCCTTCCTCGAGGAGAATGGGGTTCAAACCTACTTGTGCAGAGTATCATGTATTAAGAGGAGATTGCCTTAACCACTAGGCCACCTCCATACACACTTCAGCCCCCTCCGGACATGAGTTGCGTCTTTCCCCATACTCAAGGGTAATTTTCCTCTTCCACCTACAATTTCAACATTTACCTTGTGAGATGTCAAACCACAGAGCCTGTGCTGCGCTTCAGTGTTAGCTGTAGTGGACACCCCATTGAACATAAAAAGCATATTGAACTCCTTGGACATAAGCCATTTCTCGTCACTTGCTCAGCGAGCAGGCTCAGCGCACACTGAATGCAGGTGTCTCAGAGCAATTGAGATGTGTCCAAGTGGCTGTAAAAGGGATATCTGATGCCAGTGCCATGGCTTAGTTCTCCGACGGCAGGCATAGCGGCACGCCGGTTGGAGTATTCTCGGTCGCATTTAATGGCAACGTCATGGCAACGTCAGCTCAAACCACCAAATGGAGACAGGCGTGCCGACAAGCTGACCCTGCTGATGCAGAATTAACACTAGGATGTGAGAATGCTGTGGCTTAGTTGGTTAGAGTGCCTGCCTAGTAAACAGGAGATCCTGGGGTTGAGTCTCAGTGGTGCCTGTCTTGCCACACAGTTTATCATTATGGAAAGCAACATCCTTCTACATTAAATTTAATGGAAGTGTTCATTTAATTTTTGGAACAACTTGTTTTTAAAAAAATCCATACAAATTGCGAAAGATAAAATACTCATCTGTTTTGTCAGTGCAGAGGAATTACTGCCAGCTGGCAAGGAAACAAAAACGATTTTTTTGTCTTTAGCCAAAAACCTGTGAATGTAGAAAAAAGGTGATGTGTGCGTTAGTTTTTATGGCACGGTCAGTCCGCATATCCTTCAGTTAAACATAACGTTGGTAAATCAAAAGTCCCCAGAGACGCATTTCAAATTAATCGGACCTCAACACCGTCTCCCCTAAATGTGATGGGGTTTCTTTGGATGTCCTTAAGCATCCTGATAGTTGCAGAGATTTCAAACTTTTGGCTAAAGTCAAACTACAAGAAGTTAATAGTTGAGCGCCTAAGTCAATATCACTGGGAATGTGACTATGTAAACTTAAATAGTATTCAAAATATTGCAATTTTGTTGTAGTTTAAAAAGATATTTTAGCTGGGGATCCTCAAATGATGAGGGTAGAAAAGAGAACTATTCGACACCATCAGGAGTGCTTAACGTGTGATAAAAGTGTTTTTTAATCACAAAGTGAAAATAGTGAATTTGTCTTTCACTTAGATGTTCATCAAAAGCTCATTAAACAATGAAGGAGAGGCTCGTGTTCCAAATTCACTTCGTGTCTCATTATCTTGCTTAGATTTTTAAAATGTACACTGTTGACTATACACTCTTCCTAACACGATTAAAGAGCCAAGTTTAGTTCAGAGGTAAAGCATCTCATGCATCGTATGAAGCTCTGTTTTCTATCACCAGCGTCTCCACTCTGATTTCTTTTTAAGCGCGATATCTTTTCTGTGATTTCTTTCGTTTGATTGCCCTCATGTGTGAATTTCAGCACAACACATAAACTCGTTTGTCTGTTTTAAAGAGATGCAATTTTTAAAACAGACAAAATGAAAGACTTATTAACTAAATACACATAGAAAACGTGCACCTAATTGAGAAAATTTGGACTGGGGCGATGTATTATTGTAACGGCGCAAGCTCACAGTGGTGCACTTGAGGAATGCGGTACAAGGGCCAGTGGTGCACTGGATAACGCATCTGATTACGGATCAGGAGACTGTAGGATCGTAATGTTCTTAAACCCAGTACCATAACCGTAGTGTGTTCAGTCTTACACAACCTTTCTATCGACTGAATAAGCCTCCTGTTCCATCTCCATCTTCTTCCCACACATTCCGGCTATTTCAGCACCGTTATTGTTGGACCACAGTCACAGATACGTAAGGGACACTATTCTGAAGAACCGTCTTAAATAAATAACGTTGCAAAAGGTAACAATAATGTTTTCTTAACGTAACCTTACATTTGGGCGTACAATACAATTTTCTGTACCCTCAAATAAAACAAAATCTTACTGCTTTCTCCTGAGAAACACAAGTGTAGTGTTAAATCACAATAAATAATACAACAAATATACTAAACTAACACCCAGATGTGACAACACACAGCTATGACAGAACACATTGAAGACTTAAAAGCCCTTTAAATTTTTATTTCCTTAATTTCCATTCTCTTCCCTCCCCAGGATAACTGAAAACTAACTATAATAAAGACTGTATATGCATTACTTGTAATACAGCTACTAATAAAAATATACATGGAACATATACATAATTATTAATAAATAACACTTTTATTAGTAAATACGTGTAATGATAACATTCATTGTGAATATTTGTGGTGTCTGGAAAGCAATTTTAGTTAAATATAATAATAATTTTCAAGCAAGTGGTGCATAAGCTTGTTACTTAATGAGTACATTATTTCCATTACATTCAAGACAGTTCTAATGTGATCGATTGTTCTGCTTAGTCCGCTACTGACTAGCTTAAAACCTATGAAGAGGTGGTTTAAGCTAGACTCCTAATGCAGTAACATCTAACGGGCAGCAGCTGTTATTTTAGGTTTGTTGCAATTGAGAACAGGTTTAGTACAGAGCTGCTGACAAATTTCAGTGGAGTTTATTGTATAAGGGTTTATTGCAATTGACCCATTGTAGCTACCAATCAGCAGCAAGGAAAAACAAACTTCACTTGTGCCTTTTAAAAAAAGGGAAACAGAGTAGTAGTTTATGTGGTAATTTCAAGTACAATGTAAGAACTAAAGTTATCTACTCCCATAGTAATGCGTGGGGTCCTATAAATAGAAAAAAAAACAATTTTAACCCAAAAACACAACAAACACAAAACAAGAAGTCTTCCAGGAACCTAGGTAAATCCCTGTAGTAGTCTAACAACTACAAAAAAAAAAAAAAAACAAATGCAACAACTTCAAAAGAAAAAGAACATTAAAAACAAATCTGGGGAACAACAAAAACACAGAGTCTAATTCGAGAGCTTTTTCAAGTCTTCAGTGCTCCTCTCGTCTCAGTAGACCTCTCTCATATATTTGTGTACAGGTCAGCTGGAGGTACACAGCTGATGGTAATTTAAGTAGGGAGCTGCGTCAGAATGCATGGGCTTCAAAGGAAAAAGTCAAGGTTTATTCCATGCTGAAAAGAGAAGGAAACACAATGTTTCAGCTGTGGAGCCTTATTTGATTGTGACTCGAAGTAAACCTTTACTTCTTCGTTTGATGTTAATTTATCTCCATCAGATACCTAATAATATCTAAACTTGACAGTTGCTTTCAGTAGCTAAAGACGCTGCTCCAGGTGAGGCTTGAACTCACAACCTCTGCATAACTTCGCTGTGCACTGCTGTATAAGTACCGCGCGCTGACCGATTGCGCCACTGGAGCTGTGCAGGGGATGTTCCTCATACAGACTGACGCTGCAGAAACACAGGGTGAAAACGGTTTCGGTTGTGGATCCATCTATACATGGGGAACACTGAAATAGCAAGGAGAATACAAGAAAAGAAACTGAAAGAATTGTGCTAACAGCAAAGGGGGACGGAGGGAGGTGGTCGGACAAGTAAATCAGCCTGGTAGATTGTTTGTAGCGACATTTTTGAGTCAATCGGCACACTGATTTCTCTTCATGTGCCTTGAACTGTGCAGTTTGTATTTTCATTGTAGATAGGTTTCTTCAGAAGTCCAGTAAATTGACAATAATGGAGAACTAGCTGACGCACCCCGTCGTGAAGACCCTCTGTAAGGTGATTACACGTTTCATTTTCAAGTCGCCTCCTTTACACTCAATTGCTTCCTCGACACTGAGAGAACATGAGAAATTGCTTCAATTTCAATGTGAAGCGCAGTTCAGGCTCGATGGCTTCACATCTCCAATCAATCAAATAAAATTGCAGTGAAGCGATCTAAATAAGACTCTGAAGTACTGGGAAAGATGATTATTTTGAGCGTGCCTCCCAGGGTCTGCTACGAGGCTGAAGTTGGCTTCTTATTCGCCAGCTTCTTATGCGTGTTTTTCGTTCCACCTTAAATGCTGCTGCTGTGATGTTATGTCGCCTTTCGCCTGTAGATGGCTCTCTTCGATCAGTACTAATCCGGCTGGAAAACTGTAGACATCTTCACTGAAAGGGAATATCCAAATAGCGACTGTCCAAACTATATTTTTGTATGGAATATATTTCAGAAAATCGCAAACCAATTTTAAAAACTCACCATAACACGGACTTACACTGGGAAAAAGTGATTGCACTTTCTGCTTATTTCTACGGCCTCCCCCCCGATTATGAAAATGTCTCACAGTTCTGACACTGATGTGTGAAAGACAATGTAACAGACTATCAAAATCCTGAAGTACAAACAATTTTAATGCACCAGTTTTTTAAATATGACCCTCTGATCTTGGCATGTCAGAATACATCGGGAAAAAGTATGGCAGGAATTGCAATGTCACGCATTGTTGAGAATATCACTGACCTTGCCGATATTTGCAGGGGATACGAATGTTTTGCACATGTTGAACTACAACATGTAAAAATTGAGCTCCTTAGTCAATATCACTGGGAATGTCCAATAATGACGTACATCAGTAGCCTCAAAGAAACTTAGACTCACACATGGAGTTTTATCTTTGTATGGAGATTGGGAGAATTAATTTATACTCTCGTTGCTCATTAGCTAAATTATTTTAAAAATATGACACAGATTTGTTTGAGAAACTTGTAATTGCCTTAAAGAGAGTCTTCTTGAAGATGTGCACCAGCTAGCTCTCCACTGTCAATTGACAGGACTTGAGAAGAAACTGTTCTCATACAACCAACATACAAATTACACATCTTAAGGAACATGAAGAGAAATCCATGTACTAAATAACATAAAACTGTCGCTGCAAATTATCACCAAGCTGTTTTATGTATCTGACCACCTCTTTCCTACTTTGCAGCGAGCACAATTCTTTCTGTTTCTTCATTGCTATTTTACTGTCTCTTTCCCCCATGCGGAGATGGATCCACAGCCGAAACTTTAGGTCGGTTCCTGTTACTCTGTCCGATTGAAAGAGCTGTATGAAAGGCACTCCCATCTCTGCAGGAAAGTTATTGCTGCTCTCAACACAATATACTGCAGCCAAATGTGATAGCGATACTGTCACTGCCTGTGGGCCACGTGTTCCTGCTGTCAGCCTATTATGTCATGTTCATCCACACCCAGAAACATTACTGCTGTAGCACAAGAGTTATAGGTGCAGTTGATAGAGCAAGAATCTCTTAATCTCAGAACTGTGGGTTCAGTCCCCACATTGGGTTCCTCTGTGTCAGTTTGATCCCCCAAATCCTCCTAGCATGACCTGATGGTGTAACAGTGATACCCAGTACCCAGCGTAATTCAGCTTTCTTTCCACTTGATTCAGATTTTGATCTGAAATCATCGGCCGAACAAAAGTTTGTCTAAATCGAGGGAGATCTGCTCTCAATCAAGTATTAAACACTTCAGCATTTACTGTTTGAATACCGCACTTTGTCAAAACACTGCCGCTTCTTAAGCTAATAAGTAACGGTTTTTGAGCATGCATTGTATTATTAATGCTTATATTAAAAAAGCATAAATTCACATAATGGAATTTTGACGGAACAAAGTAGTCCAGCCCCTTTACAACATTACATACCCACTGATTAAAGCTTAAAACTACAGTAGCAGGAGTAATAATAATGGCAAGAACATGTTTGGAGTTCGGCATTTCATTTATTCTGCGGAAACATCGTATCGGAATGAACTGCCTGAGATAAAAGAGTAATTGCAGCTTCAGATCATATTTTCCAGAGCATTGCATTGTTCTGTTCATGCTGACTACACGCTTTAAATTTGTAATTTACTGCAAGCGTTGCTTTTCCAGATTTTTCTGAAATTCCTCGCATTTGACTTGACTTGAACTTTATTGCCATATGTAACCGGTGCTGGTACAATGGAATTCTTACTTACAGAAAGTCTCTCGATTGTAAAACAAGTGTAAAAAAAACAAAACAAAGTGCAAACAGTGCATCAAGACAATGTACAAACAAACAATAGACAATGTGCAAGTAAACATGCAGACAGTTTGAATATAAACAATACAGACGTGTAAACAATGACTGGAGATGTACAATAAATAAATTAAAATGAGGTAGATGGTGATGGTGTAGGTGTGGTCCGAGGGGGATGGCTAAATGTGTTCGCCAGTCTCACTGCTTGTGGATAAAAGCTATTGAAGAATCTAGTGGTAAGTGTCCGTATGCTCTTATATCTCTTGCCTGAGGGCAGTGGGGTGAAGAGCTCATGCCCGGGGTGGTGACTGTCCTCTGTGATGGCCAGAATTCTACCACGGCAGCGGTCCTCATAGAGCTGTTTAATCTTGGTGAGACCGCAGCCGATGATCTTCTGGGCCATATTTACCATTCTCTGCAGTGCCTTTCTTTCTCGCGAAGAGGTGTTGCCATACCACACGGTGATCCCGTTGGTGAGGACGCTCTCGATAGTGCAGCGGTAGAAGTTCACCAACACATGTATTGGCATCCCCCATCGCTTGAGGCACCTCAAGAAATAAAGGAGCTGCTGAGCCTTCTTCATGATAGAGTCAGTGTTCACAGTCCAGGTTAGATCTTTAGAGATGTGAATTCCCAAAAACCTAAAGCTGGTGACTGTTTCCACTTCCGTTCCATCAAAACTGAGTGGGCTGTGAGTGTGTGGCCTGTGTCTCCGAAAGTCCACTATTAGCTCTTTCGTTTTCTTTATGTTCAAGTCCAGGTTATTGCTATGACACCACCGAAGCAGCTGTACAACTTCATCCCTGTAAGTGGACTCGTCATCATCACTGATCAGTCCTATTATAGTGGTGTCATCGGCAAACTTAATGATGTGGTTGTTGCTGTGTCTTGCTGTGCAGTCGTGAGTAAATAGGGAGTACAACCTTGGACTCAGACAGCAGCCTTGTGGGGTTCCAGTGCTCAGGGTGAGTGGTGTTGATGTTTTATTGCCTATCCGCACCACCTGTGGTCTCTCGATAAGAAAGTCCAGCAGCCAGTTGCAGACAGAGTTGCACAGACCTAATCCCCTGAGCTTTGTCACCAGTTGACTGGGTATGATGGAATTGAATGCTGCACTGTAGTCCAAAAACAGCATTCTCACATACGAGTTCTTAGTGTCCAGGTGTTCCAAGGCTGTATGCAGAGCCAGGGAGACAGCATCATCCACTGATCTGTTGCTCTGGTAGGCGAACTGCAGGGGGTCCAGGGACTCTGTGATGGAGGAGTTGATGTGTGACAACACCAGCTTCTCCAGGCATTTTATCACCACAGATGTTAATGCTACTGGGCGGTAATTATTCAGGCATGCCACTTTAGTCTTTTTGGGGGTTGGAACAATAGTGTTTTTTTTAAAGCAGAGCCAGCACTAAAATATTTCATTCCCGTCGCTGAATACACCGTGGAAACGGTATTTGCAACGGAATGCTGTCACACATGAAACCTTTTTGTTTTTCGGTTCTGAAGTTTGAAAATGAAAATAAAACGGGGGTCACCTCATAGGCTTGAAAGAAGTCCAAGCAGCATAAAAACCCACAAATTCTCACAAATTGTGTTGCATTGTGCTGCACCTTTCTTCTGCTGCTTTTTAAAATCAGCCTTAAACATTTGAATGCATACCTTACTGCTGCTAATCACATTCACGTGTTTACGAAGCTTTTTTCTGTCCGTTATGTTTTTGCTAAGCAGTTTCTCCATTTTCCTCGTACTGTGATTGTGAGTGAGCACAACAACACTGAAACAGTGTAAAGACAGATAAAAAAGTCAGGGTAAAACGCCTGACTGTCGGGAGTGGGATTTGAACCCGTGCCTCTATTTGGAGAGTGAAACACAAAGCTTAAAAGACATGAAGCTGTGAATTTGCTGTTTTAAACTGCTTGGCTATCCTGAAAAATGTGTGCTGATTGTACCAGTCGCATCCGATTTTCCGTTACTTTAGAACGATTGATATGACTGGACGAACACAATTTATGGCGTTTAGCATGACATGGAAAACAGTACCGGAGCATTCGGGTCCGGACTACCAGACTCAGAAACAGTTTTTACCCCCACACTATCAAACTATTAAACTCACAGCCTCTCTCACTCTCTCCTCACCTCTCACCTACGATCTGAAACTCACAGTGCCTTCTTTCTTACCAAAAACCGAAACACACATTGAAAATCTACCTCTACCATACATGTCAAAAGCTCACTCCCCATCATTTCTATCCCTTTATTTCATTCTTTTGATGCATGTTTTTGCACATAACCTGTTACCTTTTTGTTGTTTTGCACACTGCCTGTTGTTGTTTTTTGCACATCGGCTGTTGTCTCTTTCTTTTGTTATACAATTGTATTGTTGTTGTGTTTTTTTCTTTGTACTACTTATGTCCGAGAGCTAGCTAAATACCATTTCGTTATTCCATATACCTGCGTATGAGTATAATGACAATAAACTTGAACTTTTAACTTGAATTTGAACTTGAACTTGACATAGTCTTGCAGGCAGTATATTATTTTATCGTTTACTCGTATAAAAAAACATGGTCTTCTCGTTCCTAAGTCAGATTTTTAGTGCTTTCGAACGTTACTTCCAACCTGGACTGACAGCTCACCAGATCTGTTTGTGATCAGACCATGGAGTCAGGGGCTGTACCAAGCGCACGTTCCTTCCCAATGCTGAGGCGATCATTCAGAAGATGGGTGTGAAGAGAGATAAGCTTTGTCGACTAAAAAACAAGGCAGGATATGCACGAATACTAATCACTGGCGACAGTTATGCTCTCTTACTATTGAGATCCCTACATTGCAAGTTTTTTTAAGACTTTGAAACTAAAGGAAAGCGGTGACAGATGAAACAGGCACAGGTGGGGCTTGAACCCACACTCTTCAGTTTACAAGGCCAACGCCTTACCACTTGGCCAACGCGCCTTTGAGTAAGCATGGGAAGAAGGTTGTTCAAATTATTTTTTTCTGAATCTGGTTTACATCGCCTGGATGCAGCAACAACAATAAAAGGTATACTTGTCCTTAAACTCGGACGTGATGTTCTGCAGACATGTGCACAATGTCCTGTTTTCTTGCAGTGTAGACATTTTGCTGTTCACGCTCCGCATTCATCTGCTTTGTGCGTTGTTAGTCCGCACCTGTAACATGTAATGTCAGCCGTCCCCTGTTCTTCTATTTCTCTAGCATGACTGTGTCCTGCTGCTCGGCTTTTGTTTGTAAAGTTTGAGCGAGCGCCCCGTTCAGTGTCACTTTGTCACTGTGGTCAGAAAGCATTCTTGATTCTGCTTGAGCTGCTTCATGAATTCTAGCGACTGTAAGAGCTCTTTTTAAAGTCAGCCCTTCCTCCTGCAGCAATTTATAGTCTCTTATGTGCACATTTTTCCACAAGTTGATCTCTTAACATGTCAGTTTCCAATACTCCAAAGTCACAAGATTTAGCCAATTCTCTTAGTGCAGTCACAAAAGCATCAACAGATTCGTCCTGAGACTAAGTTCTCTGCCTAAATTTATGCCGTTCCAAAACCACATTTCTCCGCGGTGTAAAGTAAGCGTCTAAGGCAGCTACAGTCTGTTCATATGTACCTTTTTCTCCAGGGAGATTGGCGAAAATCCGCTGCACGGGAGCCCCGATACAGTGCAGTAATGTAGCACGTCTCACAGCATCCTGAGCTTCTGTAGATCCACCGGCTATTTCAAAAAAATCTGTACGACTCCATCCATATCTTGTATTCCGTATACAAATCCGGAGCTACGAGGTTCAGTAGAAGCGGTGAAAAAAGCCGGGCATAAGCAAAGCTTCTCGGCGCGGCTGCCATATCTTCCAATGGGCAAGCTAAACGAACAGTCAGAAAATTCAAAAGTTCGTTTCTACCAGCAAGAGAACTAAAATCTGCAGTGTTCTGCTCGCTTTGAGTCCGTCAAGCACTCATCTCTCGTCGCCATAAATGTTGTGTATCTTAATAAAGAGACGTTTTAATATTATTTTAACTATTTTGTTAACTACACAGATCATGCCCTTACACCTTATATTCCTGCTTTCTACTCTCGTTCTGTTGTCTCGCGATGTCTACTCACTAAACTACATTTAGCATGACTTCTTGTTGCAGTTGAGCTCAAAGCTGGAGATGATCTCCATATTCTACCGCACTAACTAGTCCGAAACGTAGTACACAGTACACACTTTTTAAGTTAAGTCAGGTTGTTAAAAAATTAAACCAGCGCCCTGTCACAGAAACGTACCCCAGTCTCCCGCGCAACAAGCGGGGGTACTCAGCACTATACTGTACTAACGAGGAGCGCTTGTCTGCAGCTGAGCGTCAGCTCTGTTTACTGTCGGCAGTCATTTCCTCATTTCCAAAGACTTTTTCACCTGCTCTCAACTTTTAAAGACGGTCATAAACGCTCAAGAAGTAATTAATGTCAGTTGGAAGTCTGTTTCTGTTGTCTCAGCTCTTGATAAAGACAAGCCGTGCGTGGGAGACTCCCTCCCTGAAGACGTTTGCCGTCACCCTGCGAGGGAGAAGAGCCATCAATCACCAAAGCAACCACTGAGACAGTTAACATTAAACACGTGAAATGCGAGATGTTGTGATTTTTTCCCCCGCTTAAGGCTTCTATCGATCCTACTCTAACGAGAAAGACCTCTTTATTAGAAGTGAGATTTTAGCAAACGTCTCCAGGGGTAACTGCGACCTGAACGCAACGGCATCTTGCCTGTGGTACTTATAATGAAGTATATATTTTATTTCTTTCTACTCGTTGATAAGAAAAAAAGTGAAATCATGTAATTAGGGATATGTCTTTTTTTCATGGGGAAAACTAGCCCGAGCAAAAGTTTAGAGCAGCGCTCAATAAAAATGATCAGAACCCGAAAGCGCTTTTTATGCGGATCAGTATATTCCGATACCACTGGTTCTGCAGAAGAAATAAGAAAAGCCGAACTCAAAGCAGAAACGTGTTGCCATTACGGGTACTCTGTCTGCAGCTGCTTTAAGATCTACTCACACCACGATGCCATTAAGGCTACCTAGTTAAAAAAAACATCGTCACCTTTTTGAACGTGATTATTAGACACCCGTTAAATCTCAACCGAGGTTTCTTGAGAGATCGTTCAGCGAGCGAGTAATAAAAAACTACTTCGCTTCCAACCTCTGCTGTCACTGTAAACTCGGACGTGATGTTCTGCAGATGTGCAGTGTGCCTTTCCTCTTGTCGTATTCAAGAGTACTCACTGTGTGAGCCTCTCACTGCGTGTCCTGTACTCTACTGTGATTTAATTTAGATAATGACGTGGAGTAGAGTGACAAGATCTTCTTGAACATTTTCGGTTTGTGAAATGAAACACTAAATACACTACTGTAAATACAAGTAATGGACATTTAAAATAACCACAGTACAGCTAGAAGAGTGAAAGATAAAAGACTATTTAGAATGACATTCACAATAGACTTAAGAATAGCACATCCGCCCGAACAGGGACTTGAACCCTGGGCCCTCAGATTAAAAGTCTGATGCTCTACCGACTGAGCTATCCGGGCTCTGAAAGAAAGTCACCACTGTCGGGATCCTCGCAAGTCACGTGTACCATTCCCAGTAGAATGAGTGAGAAATACAGCATGACATGGGTAGTTAAGGGGCTCCCACAGTCCATCTTTCCTCACATTACTGATTTTTTTCAATAGCATTTTGACCTTTTTTCACATTCAGATTTTTTTCACATTTAATAAAATCTTTTAATCAACAACATTAAAAAGAAAACAAATGGAACATTTTTTGGAACAATAATTAAAAAAAAAACTTTCAATGCCTTGGTTGTATACTTGTGCACACCCTTTATAAAGGGAGTTGCAACAGTGCTGAAATTTAAAGAGCATTTCTGTAGAGAAAACAGCCTTGATGTTAAGCTTAGGGAGCCTGTCTTTTAGAAATTCTATTTCTTAACACCTTGCACAGCCTCCCGCCAGACTAACAAATATTTTTTTGGAGAAATTGACTCACACACCGGAAGACACTAACGTTTATTTACGTTAGAGCATGTGAATAACAGTTTAACCGAAAAAGGTTGTAATTGTGATTTTGTTAAAATTCAATAAATCGTCTATCAACAGTTAGAATTCATTTAGAAATTGTTTTATTTAATAAACTATAAGACAATTAAGAGAGTTTATAGGTCATATCCGTCGCTTATGTTCTTTTAACTCTAGCGTTCAGGATCCAAACCCAGGTGCGGACGATTGTGTTTCTTGAATCTCTTGTAATCATCAAAAGTCGATGTGTAGTGCTTCAGTACTTTCTCGAGTTGTGCCATGGATATTTTATACGATCAATACTTGTCATGCTCTTTTGCATTTTCCTTAACAAACGGAAAAAGTTCAAGGTGTGTTTATGGCTGTGCTTCACATCTACACGAGAGCAGTACAGGACACGGAGTGAGGAGTTCGTGAAGCTTTCAGTTTAGTGCTGAGTTCAGAAGGAGGATTCGCTCGCTGAATGATCAATCAAGAAATCCCGGGTGAGATTCAACAGGTGTTTTCTGCAACAGCCACGACAAGTGTGAAGCAATCTCTGGATTTCCTGACTTTGAACTAAATTATTAGTTCAAATAATTTAGGATTTAACAGAACTAAAAGAGGTACATTTAAAATAGCAGCGCAACCCTGCAGCACGTCGAGTTTAATTGTGTAAACTGCATTTAATTGTGTAAACCTGGCTCTCTCTGAACACGAGCAAAGAGTTCTCACTCAACAGAAGATTGCGATGCGAGTACTCTAATATAAAAGCACCTGGAGATACCAGGGATTGAACCCGAGACCTCATACATGCAAAGCATGCGCTCTAACACTGAGCTACATCCCCGATGATAAAGTTTATGGAACAGACTTAGAGATGTGCAAATGCTCACTGATCACACCACTCACGAAGAATGCCTGCAGTTTCCCACTTTCGCGTTTCTTCTACTACAGAGTAAATTCATAGGAATGAAGAAATAAGGAAGGAAAAATAATCGCATCGAAGCTTCAAGAGACTGGGCACAAATTAATCTGTTATTTTTGTATCCAGTTACATGGGCGACGGTGGTTGATTCCCAGACGGGGGAGTGCTTTTTTTCTACCTCCTTACTCGACTGTCTTTCAATTCTATTTTATTTGAAAGCTTTTTGCATCTTTTAAGTGCTCTTGATTAAACTATCCATAGAAAAACAGCAGTACTGATGATTTAACGCAAAAGGGTGAAACAACGCCCCAACCACAGGAATGGTAACAGGAAGGATCGTGTTCTTATTTAATATGTCCTTTTGAGATGTCTTGTCAATGCTCACAGGCGGTAGAGCTGAATAATTTACTTTTAGTGGTGTTTTTAAACAAAGATGGAACACGTTCTTTCTATACCAGGAGAAAAGGAGCAGACTTTACCTTTAAGTGGCAAAAATGACACCTTATCAAAGCTAATATTAATTAAAATGATATCACAACAAAGGATTTGAGCCTTGAGCTTTCATTGGACGTCTGTGTCTCCATAACTTTGTAGGTGAGAGAGAGGATTGTGATAATTTGTAAGGTCTTCTCGGAAGTGCGTTGGTGGTACAGGCGCCTTCCAAATAATTGAGTCAGGTTTGAATCCCAGCCAGTGCAAACCCGAATCTTTTCAAGATAATCTGTGGTCCGCTAACACATCTTTTGAAACACTACAACAGGTAACACCCCGTGTGAAACATCGTGAGCATCTGTTAAACCTCTCTACCTACCCGTTCCTCACAGAGACATGACGAGGGTCTAAAGGGACATTTTGAGCCGTAGAAACATTTTATCATTCAGTAATTTCCTGTGCGGTCAGGCCAGTTCCACTTTAACTGCGCCCGACAACGGAGGTCGTTTTGAAAACAACGAGAGTAAAGGGACACTGCACGTCTGCAGAACATCACGTCCGAGTTTAAGGACAGCAAGAGATTGGAAGCTAGGGAGTTTCGGGTCTGTGTTTTTATTATAGGTTCAAGAAAATCTGAATACCTTCTCAAGAAGTATTTCAGAATCCCAGTCAAATCCAGTACAAATGCCGCATAGATCTGCATTGTACAATTAGTATACTGTTTGTCCATTGAATCAAACATGCCTTATGAAGCATTTCTAAAACAGGAGAGATTGTTAGGGAATGCGTCTTCCTGTAAAAATAAAATGACTTCAAGGGCACTATAAGCAGAGGTGCTCTACAGGAAAAACTATTGCCAGAGATGCCAAAGAGGTCGAGATTTCACCACATGAGCGAAAGCATCTCAGAAAATGAAGTTGCGGTCGTTTCCACGCGTTATAAAACCACTAGGTCAAACAACAAGAGCTGAAGAGCCGCTGTTGAGAGTAACACGGCCGAGCGCTCTAAGGAGCTGGCTTAAACCTCCAGTCTCTTCAGGAGCATCTGTTGGAGTTGCACTGCTACAGCGCATCTCCTTGTTAAGTATCCCTTTTATTGTTGTTGCTGCCTCCAGGCGATGTAAACCAGGTTCAGAAAAAAATAATTTGAACAACATTATTCTCCTCTTTATTTGAAGGCGTGGTGGCCAAGTGGTAAGGCGTCGGTCTCGTAAACCGAAGATCGTGGGTTCAATCCCCACCCGTACCTGTTTCGTTTGTCTCCGCTTACCTTTAGTTTCAAAGTCTTCAAAAAAAATGTAGGAGTCTCAATAGTAAGAGAGCATAACTGTCGCCAGTGATTAGTGTTCATGCTTATCCTGCCTTGTTTTTTAGTCGACAAAGCTTGTCTCTCTTCACACCCATCTTCCAAATGATCGCCTCAGCATTGGGAAGGAACCTACGCTTGGTACAGCCCCCCACTCCATGGTCTGATCACAAACAAATCTGGTGAGCTGTCAGTCCAGGTTGGAAGTAACGTTCGAAAGCACTAAAAATCTGACTTAGGAACGAGAAGACCATGTTTTTTTTATACGAGTAAACGATAAAATAATATACTGCCTGCAAGACTATGTCAAGTTCAAGTTCAAATTCAAGTTAAAAGTTCAAGTTCAAGTTTATTGTCATTATACTCATACGCAGGTATATGGAATAACGAAATGGTATTTAGCTAGCTCTCGGACATAAGTAGTACAAAGAAAAAAACACAACAACAATACAATTGTATAACAAAAGAAAGAGACAACAGCCGATGTGCAAAAAACAACAACAAGCAGTGTGCAAAACAACAAAAAGGTAACAGGTTATGTGCAAAAACATGCATCAAAAGAATGAAATAAAGGGATAGAAATGATGGGGAGTGAGCTTTTGACATGTATGGGAGAGGTAGATTTTCAATGTGTGTTTGGGTTTTTGGTAAGAAAGAAGGCACTGTGAGGTTCAGATCATAGGTGAGAGGTGAGGAGAGAGTGAGAGAGGCTGGGAGTTTAATAGTTTGATAGTGCGGGGGTAAAAACTGTTTCTGAGTCTGGTAGTCCGGACCCGAATGCTCCGGTACCGTTTTCCATGTCATGCTAAACGCCACAAATTGTGTATGTCCAGTCGTATCAATCGTCCTAAAGATACAGAAAATCGGATGCAACTGGTGCAATGATTGCACACATATCTTTAGAACAGTCGAGCGGTTTAAAACAGCAAATTCACAGCTTTGTGTCTTTTAAGCTTTGTGTTTCGCTCTCCAAATAGAGGCACGGGTTTAAGTCCCACTTCTGACAGTCAGGCGTTTTACCCTGTCTTTTTTACCTGCCTTTACACTGTTTCAGTCTTGTTGTGCTCACTGACAATCACAGTACGAGGAAAACGGAGAAACTGCTTAGCAAAAACATAACGGACAGAAAAAAGCTTCGTAAACACGTGAATGTGATTAGCAGCAGTAAGGTATGCATTCAAATGTTTAAGGCAGATTTCTAAAAGCAGCAGAAGAAAGGTGCAGCCTTTGTGAGAATTCGTGGGTTTTTATGCTGCTTGGACTTCTTTCAAGCCTATGAGGTGACCCCCGTTTTATTTTCATTTTCAAACTTCAGAACCGAATAACGAAAATGTTTCATGTGTGACAGCATTCCGTTGCAAATACCGTTTCCACGATGTATTCAGCGACGGGAATGAAATGTTTTAGTGCTGGCTCAAATGCGAGGAATTTCAGAAAAACCTGGAAAAGCAACGCTTGCAGTAAATGACATATCGAAAGCGTGTAGTCAGCATGAGCAGAACAACGCAATGCTCTGTAAAAACGATCTGAAGCCGCAATTACTCTTTTATCTCAGGCAGTTCATTCCGATACGATGTTTCCGCAGACTAAATGAAATGCCGAACTCCAAGCATGTTGTTGCCATTATTGTACTCCTGCTGAAAGAAGAAAGAAAGAAAGGTGTCGTAAATGAACTTTGTCGCCCGTGGGAGATGTCAAGCGCATTGGACATGAAAAGTGCCGGATAAAACCCATTTCTATACGTTTCTCTTAGTGTCGGGGCTCCTATTGAATCTAAAGGAGGCAACGTGCTCAGCCAGCCGACTCAGCGCTTACTGAACGCAGGTGTTTCAGAGCGGTGTGTCCAAGTCGCAGTAAAAGAGGGGGATTCTGCCGGCGCCGTGGCTTAGTTGGTTAAAGCGCCTGTCTAGTAAACAGGAGATTCTGGGTTCAAATCCTAGCGGTGCCTTTCTTCCTGTCTTCTCGCACCGTTTATTGTTATAGAGAACATGCTTCTGCATTACCTCAGTCAATATCACCGGGAATGTGAATAGAAATGTAAACATCAATATTTCTGCTCTCTCCTGAGAAACACAAGTATAGAGTCAAAACACAATAAATAATGCTAAAAAATTATTCAGTTAACACCCAGATGTGACAAAACACATTTAAGACTTACATCCCCTTTAAATATGTATTTCCTTAATATCAGTTCTCTTCCCTCCCCAGGACACCTGCAAATTCACTAGAGCATATTAAAAGCTGTGTGTAAGTCTTACATGTGTTCTGTCACATCTGGGTGTTAAATTAATAGATGTGTTGTGTTATTTAATATGATTTGACTCCATGCTTGTGTTTCTCGGGAGACAGCAGAAATATTGGGGATTTGCGGCTACAGAAAATAATGTGAACTTTACAGGCAAAAGTAAGGTTAAGTTAAAGAAACAAAAACGTATTGTCACCTTTTTCAACGTGATTTTTTAAGACATTTGTTCGGAATAGTATATCTTCTCGTGTCTGTGGCTGTTATCCTACAATAACGGTGGTGAAATAGCAGGAATGTGCGGAAAGAATCGGAGATTGAACAGAAGACTCATCCAGTCGATAGTAAGGTTGTGTAGGACCGCACACCCTACGATGTCAGTGTTGAGTAGTGAGGTTTAAAAGCTTCTTCACGAACCAGGAAGGAGTACAAACCTAAAGTCTTCTGATCCGTAATCAGACACGTTATCCATTGCGCCATTGGCGTTTGTATTGCATTCAAAGCCGCTACTATTCATGTGTCTTGTATGTGTGTCTAGTTACTACGTCTTTCATTATGCCTGGTTTAAAATAATGTATCTTTAAAACAGACAAAGGGTTTATGAGTCTCCCTGAAATTCACACACGAAGAATAAAAAATATCGCGTTTAAAAAGAATACAGAGATGCCGGCGATAGAAAACGGAGCGTCTTAAGTGCGCGCTATCACTGAACTAAACTCCCGATCGATAAGTTTGTCGGCGGCTTTTTAATTGTGTTAGGAAGAGCAAACAGTCCACAGTGTACATTTTAAAGGTCTGAGCAAAACAATCAGACGTGAGGATTAGGATTAGGATCCAGAACAGGAGCCTTTACTTCTTTATATACTGAGCTTTCGGGTGAACGTCAAAGTGAAAGACAAATTCGCAATTTTCACTTTTTGATTAAGGAACAAGAAAACACCATCCTTCGAGCTGGATTCAAACCAGGGACATAAGAAATGCCCACTGTTTTTGTCTATAGTCTTAAGATCTAGCAATTGAGCTATCGAGAGGTCGGAAAGTAAACGCTTTTTCACACGTGTAGCCCAATGTAGTGTAGTGTTCCTCTATTTAAATCCCAGTTCGACGTCAAAATACTCACTCCCATAGTCTCGTTCAGAAGAAGAAATGGACCAGGCTTCCACTGTATAAACGTCCAGAGTTCTTATAAAACGTTTGAAGGGACATCAGTGCAGACTGAAATTGACCCGTTTTCTAGTGGGATCAGGATCATATAAAACCTTTCTTTTGGATTGAGAAGAGGATCATGGAGACACTCAAAATATCCCTGTCTTTGCTTCTTTCAAGGATGAATGGAGTATTGAGCTGCAAGCATCGGTTTAAATCAAAACTCTCTGCTACTGCAGTTGCTTGTTTGAGAGTTTCTTCAAATCTTTCAACTGAACGTTGATATCAAGAGATATTGACGGTAATATCATAGGGACTTTGGTTTTCTTTTGATCGAAAATTGTATTAAAATACAAGCCTCTTTCACAGTTGTATACAGTAATACTTTCCCTTGCATCCTAAAATTTCTAAATACCACAAAGTTACAACATATGGAATAGCATTTATTTTAAAATGTATTTTAAAATTTGCATTTATTTAGAGCTATATTTAGAGCTTAGTAAAGATAGCATTGCTAATATTGATGGAGTAGAAATGTAAGATGAATTGATAGCTTTTTCTGAACTAAAAAAGTCCTACAACGCCTCCTGTAACAGTAGCGAGAGAACAAAGGTTTGAGGGTGGGTACCCACCTGTATAAGAATAGTATTCTGCCAGTGCTGTGGTAAAGCTGGTTAAAAGACTTGTTTCATAAAGAGGAAATCCTGGATCCGATTTCCAGCGGTACCTTTTTTTTTCCTGTCTTGTTTTACAGAACATGTAATTTGGGACACTCAAAGAGTTCTTGATTTGGTTTAATGCGTTTATTCATTTCCTTTGCAGAACAACTTGTTTTTTTTAAATCATACAGCTTGCGAAAGATGAAATGCGAGCGAATTTTTTTGTTCACCAAAAGTATGTCAATGAAAAAAAGCGTAAGGTGCAAGCATTTCTGTGGTGCAATCGGTTAGCGTTTTCGGCTATTAATCCCCAGGTGGGTTTTTTGATCACACCCAGGGACGCACTTCTTCCTATAGTAAACATCATCACCGCAAAAATTTAATTGTTCCGCAAAACCTGAACTATTTTGATATTTGCAGTAGTAAACAATTGAGTACCAGAGTCAACATTACCGGGAATTTCCAATAATTACCGACATTGGCAACTTGCAAGCAGTTAGTATTCACCCATAGAATTATATGTTCCAGTGAGTGAGGGAGAATTCACTTATGCTCCCGTTGCATCTTCAGCTAAAGTAATTTAAAAAACATTGCAAAATTGTTCGAGAACTTGTCAAGCAAAAACAACAGATCGCCGGAGTTCTATTTTAATATTTTCGTATTTTTACCTTAATTTGAATATAAATGTTAACATAAACGCTGTTCAATATAATGTAATGTTGTTGTACTTTTAAAATATTTTAGCTGAGGGTGAGAGGGGGGATATTACGCCTTGCCAAACATCTAAAATAACTGTAAAAGGGGATGGCATTTTAATAAAACTGGCAATCAAAAGAAAGTTACAATTTGTATGGTATTATACTCAATATCCCTCGATATTGAAGGTCAGATGAGGAATTTGAAGAAATTATCAAAGAAACAACGGCAATAGCAGAGGATGTTGATTTTGAACCAGTGTTTGCACCTCAATAATCCATCAATCTTCGCTTGACAGGCTTCCTCAAGATATTCGGTGTTCTATACAAAAAATCGACAATTAAGCGCAAATGTGACAAGAGGCAAAGACTGCGGTAGAGGAGGAATAAACTCCACACGATGACTGTATGTATACGTCTGTCTAATATTCGGCCCCTGCAGGGGCATCATATTCTCTGAACTGCCTGCCAGCGTGTGTACGGGCTTATAATTCAAGAATATCAATGGTCAGTCGCTTACAACGGGTGTTTGTGTTTGTATTATTTAGAGAATTGAAAAAACATTTTCTAAACTACAGCTCGAATGAAATTTAAAAAAGTTTATTTGTCTCTTTGCTGTAACAACTGTGCCAAAACTATTCAGATACATCAAAATAGCATCAGAATGTAACTAGATTTTATTGGATTTTAGGAAATGTATTTTTGCGCATTTCTCTATACAATCAGAATACCTTCCTGTTTTCACCGTGTTTATTGTTTCTGCCTATGATCTCGGAAAGAAAGACCCAGTATCTGTTCACCGAAATATTCCAGGAGTTTGATATGGTTTGAGAGGAGTGTATGAAAGTAATGAAGGAGGGAGGACACGCGCATTCCGCACGGGGAGCGCAGAGCAATGAGTCTGCAGCTCTCCGAGTCTTTTCTTATACAACCTCCCGGAGTCCGGACACAGCGTCTCCAGCCAGTGTTGAGGGTTTACAGTTCAGAAAACGGCTGTCTCGAGCAGAAACTGATCTTCCTGCTTTAGTTAAGGTTTGGTTATTGTGGGGGTTTAGCGCTTGTATCTCTCTTCTCTTACTAAACACTATCTACTGTAAAGTATATAAATAGAAGCAAAAATGCAGCTAAAATACTTCAGTAAGGCCGAGCAGATAGGAAAGTTTAATAAAAATGTTCTATGATCTATGTTCTAGTTGCCCATATTTTTTAAACTCTCTGTTCGAGCTCTGATTTAATCCTCTCGGCTCCTGCCGCTGTCACCGGGAGAGTGGCTGCATTCCGTAGGGCTACAGGCTGATTTCACAATGCCACATTTAATGAAATACAGGGGAAACCGCAGGGAAAACAATATGTTTTAATACGTCTTCTTCTGGATTTATATTTCGGTCTTTCACCTTTGAATGCATACCTTGACCGTAAATCTTTACTCGATTACAGGCACCCCAAACAGTTCTTAAGGGAGAAATCGAAGCCTATTTGACTTTCTGCTAATCACATTGAAGTGTTCACGAAGCATTTCCCTGCCCATCATGTGCCCGCAAGCCGGTTTCTCCGTTTTCTTCTTTCTGTCGTTGTCAGCGAGCACAAGAAGACAGGAAAAATGCAAGAGAGGGAAAAGCTGTCAGGAGTGGGATTTGAACCCACGCCTCTATGCAGAGACCAGAACACCCAAGCAATGGAAAGACAGGAGTCCTTGAGTCTGGCGCCTTAGACCACTCGGCCATCCTGACGAGATACGTCAGTTGGTGTGATAAAAGCACCAGTAGTTCACAAAACTGAGAAATGCTTTGCTGGAGAAGCGCCACGTTGCCTAATGTTGCCTAAACGGATCGCGGAAATCAAATATTCGGATCGATTTAGAGTGTGCTTTACAGCCTTTGTGTAATATTTTAAATTGTTTTAAAAAAGTGTGTACTGTGTACTACGTTTAGGACTAGTTAGTGTGGTAGAATATGGAGATCATCTCCAGCTCTGAGCTCAACTGCAACAACAAGTCGTGCAGAACAAAGTCAGAGTTCAGCTGAACCTTTGCTCAGTGTGGTGCTCAGGACTCAGGAGTATTATTGTGGTTCTAATTAGCACAAACTGCAGGGGTCCTGAATCAGAACATTTCAATTTATCTGTTCAGTAAGTTAAAATGCAGGACACATTAAAATCGGATTATTACTGTGTCTCTGTCCCGTTTGTATATAACCGAATGTTTAAAAGATACCAGTAAGGACACACAACTACTAATGCGGTACTTATTGGAAATAGTCCCAAAACAAGTACGTCCGGCAGCTGGTAATAATTTTGCAGTGACACTTTGAAGATTTACACTCTATTTAAATATTAATTTACTAAATTTCAGTTCTCTTTTCTCACACTCCCTGGCATAACTGAACTCTCACTCTCGCATACTAAAGGCTTTACATGCATTAGCTATGATACAGATTCTAATAAAGACAGAATGAAACTGCTTGTTTTGTGTCTCATGGTGATCCTCTTCTCGATCCAAATGAAATGTTTAATATGATCCCTCGAGAAAGAAAGGTGTCAATTTCCGCCTGGAATGATTGATGCTCCATCAAACATTTTGTAATATCTCCAGAAGTTTATACAGTAGAATCCTGGTTTGTGGCTTAAATTCAAGGTAAACAAGACTAAGGAAACGAGTTGGAAACAATGTCGATCTGGGATTTAAATCATCCGGAACATTTCACTACATTGGGCAGTATGTGCCAGGGAGCAGTTCCTGACAACTGTTGATAGCTCAGTTGGTAGAGTGGAGGATTGTAGTGAAAACAAGAGGGAATCCTTAGGTTGCTGGCTTGACTCCGGCTCGAAGGAAGGTGCCCTTTGTGTATTTCATTCAAACAGTTAAAATAGCCGATCTTTTTTTCACTCAGACTTTGATCAAAAGCTCAATAAACGATGAAGCAGAGGCTCTTGTTCCGAATTCAGCTCACGTCTGATTGTCTTGTTTTGGCCAAGATCTGATCTTTGAATTCAGGGACTACTCTGTCTGCTTTGTACAGTAATTCAAAAGTAGATACAAATGTCACATTTTTATTGTAGATATAAAGGTGTTCTCTGTTTTCAAAGGATAGGTACTTAATTGGCTTTATGATTTGTTTTGATTTTGTATCGTTGTATTATTAAGTTTGTGCTTTTTGTGTTTTTAACATATTGTGAACTTATTTTTGAAACAAATGCTTACAAAGGCAGACATGGCACACATCTGTTTATACCAGCGGTGAATTGTATATTTTTATTAAGTAGAAGCTACTGCGCACTTCTGGGAGTATAACAGGTTCGATATAAAGTGGCAAAAATATATAAGGGGAAAATACCCCAGACTGGGTGTAAAGGCCTCGTTGTGACTGTTGTTTTATTGTTGAATACGGCATACTGTGCACGAAATGTTGCAGAAACACAATCTGATAGTTAAATAATTATTATTTTAATAATTTTGATAAGTATGAGGCCCCGGATCCAAATATTCAGTTCTGAATTTTTTAAACTTTTTTAACTAACTTTCACAATCGCGATAAACATTTTTTTAAGACCTTTTAAAAACTAGATATAGATATAGATAAAACTAGATAAAAAACATTAGCTTTATCGGTTTTTACATTAATCGATTTTGAATCAAATTTGATCTTTTTACATTGCATTTTACATTGAAATGTAGCATGCATACCTAATCCACCAACGGACAGAGCAATATTTTACGTTGCCTTCCAGAGCTTCCAACGTGTGATGGATTTGTATGGGTGTCTGTATGATACCACTACAGCACTGGCGCAGGTGCAAAATCCACTTTCACACGACTTTTTCAGTGTCTTCTCTCTCAAATGGACCGAAGCACAGGAGCCAATATTAGAGTGAACGACAGGTGTTTAAACAGAGGATGTTCCAATGTCTGGGACAACGCATTGTGATTTTGTATAAACGCAAATGGTTTCTCATTTAAAAGCCAACAATATTCTTTTTCTCCCTGGCGCTAATAAGCTACCACACATGCAAGCTGTTGTGTGAAAGAAAATTCATATGTCCATAGGAAGGCAGAATAAAATCCAGAACTGTGTTGGTGATATCGATAAACAGGGCTCATGTTCACAACAAAACTTTACTGTATAAAAAGTTAAAATTCGTACATATATTTTTTTATTATGCAAAGTGTCTGTTAAACCATTCATGAAGGATTTTTAGACAAAAAAACACACCATTATATGAGAAAATATATTTACTATATGTGCATTTAACTCACTTTATAAATTGTGAGCCGATATAAATTGTTGCCCCGCTTTTTTGTCATAAATACACAAGCTTGTTATGTCTTGTGTCAGAAATAAACTGCATGAAATTTGCTAAAGCAACAAAAAGTAAGCGCCACAAAGAAGACAAACATTTGCGTTTATAGTGCAGTTATCTCGAGCCTTTAAAATTACTTTAAATGCAATTTGTTTTTCTCTGTGGCTCTAAGGCTTTGTCATTTACTGTAGTTATTCAGGAGAATATTATGTTAATCGTATAGATGAAACGTTTAATATATTCAGGTGGGTAGCTACGTCAGCATGCGTATCTGCAAAGAACAAGTAATACTGTAGGTTTATTCCATGCTGAAAAGAGAAGAGAGAAAACAAACCTGAAGAAGGTTTCACAGCTGAAACGTTGTTTTTTCTGTCTTCTCTTTTCAGCATGGAATAAACCTATTACTTGTTCCTTTAATATATTGTTCGGTTTGACTCAAAATGCTTTACTACTACAAGAGAGAATTATAGTATGGAGGATGAGACAAATTTATGATTTCTTGGAAGAAAATGTTTTTTCTTTGCATTCGAAATGAATCGAAACTTTAGCGCGACACACAAACCCTTTGCCTTTTTTAAAGATATAATATTTTTAAACAGACAAGTATAGAAAACGTTTTTTTTACTAAGCAATTTTGGCCGGGGGCAATGTATTACTAGTAGTGGCGCTGAGGTCACTATGGTACAGTTGAGCACCGTAAGATTAGGGCCAGTGATGTAATGTATAACGCATCTGACTTCGGATCAGAAGATTGTAGGTTTGACTCCTGCCTGGCTCATGTTGCTTTTTTAAAACGGTACTGTCTGAAGATCAGCTCCTGCTCTGAGCTCAATAGCAATGCAAAACTGTGCGTAACAAAGCTGGCGAGCAGCTGAAGTTGTGCTCAGTAGTCAGTACGGTGCTGAGGGTTCAGTACTGGCGTTGTTCTAATTAGCACGAACTGCAATGGCTCTGAATCTGATCATTTCTATGGAAGCCCATTTCCGCCAGGGAGTAAAAATAAAAACGCGCTATGGTATCTCAGAATTCCGACTTACTAACTGAGAATTGCGACTTAAAAACTCAGAATTCCGACTTTATATCTCACATTTGGGACTTATATTTCATTGTCTGTCCTTTTGTTATTGTAATGGATTCGGGTTCCAGGGCTTGTGCCCTCGCCGCTCCCACCCTAGTTTGTGCCTCACTGCATTGGCTCGAACCCAGGCCTTGCCAGCTGAGCTAAAGAAGAGTTTCTTTTTTAAGTAAAAAAGGACATACAATGGAAATATTTAAAAAGTATAAGTTTCAGCTTTTATAATTGTGAATTCTTCTGGATGTGAAGTGTCTATTTCTGTATCTTATTTCATATTCTGTCTTCGTTTTTGTATTTCTGGTGTTTAAATAAAAAAAAAAAATTAAAAGCCCACCGTCCACTATTCCATCTGTGTACTATGGAAGCCTCACTACCGGAAATGGGATTCCATAAAAATTAGTGTAATTAATTTGATTTTTATCAGGGCACTGTACATGACAAGTCTTCAGGCTTATAGATTCTATGATCTTGTACGATTCATCAATATAGTGTAACGGAACGGCCAACATACAATTTTTAGTTCAGGTGGGTAGCTGCGTCAGCATGCGTAGGCTGCAAAGGAACATGTAATAGGTTTATTCCATGCTGAAAAAAAGAAGAAAGAAAATATGTTTTGGCCGAAACGTACCAGTAAACTTTACATTAACAATACCAGCCAACGATACATTATCATTTCACACCGGTTCTACAGGAATCTACAGCAGAGCCCTGAGTTGACTCCCAGACTCCCACTGAGCCCATAGAATTCCACATCACCCATCACTCCTGCACACAGTCTGCTGAGAGCGCCTGTCCATAAACTACTGGATTGAGAATGGGATCAAATAATTCCCCATTTTCTTAATTCTACATCAAAGGACTGTTAAACGTCTATTTGAAGGCATCGATTCGTATTCTTAAACCAGATGAACGCCTGGAATAAGTTAATATTACTTATAAATAGTCGTGCTACAATACTCCAGTTGAAGGCACGCTTCTAGCTTTGTGGTACTCTGGTGCGTCACAAATTTATGTTTGAATTTCTGTGGATGAACTACTATAGGTGTACCCTCGCTCACTTTCTTTAGCGACAGTCGTTGCTCTTCATCTGAGTGATGTATTTGCCTGTTTTTCGGTTCACTTCCCTGCAAGGAATATTTACCTCAGAGCTCTCTTTCACAGACTGCAGGCGCTATGTTTGTTAACAGGTGTTATAGTGATGACATCTTTCTGTATGATCAGGACAGGAGCTGCAAGTCCACTGTGTTGTGGCTCCAGTACAATTTTAGCTTATTATTATAATACGTTTTAACAGCGACAGATTCTTAAGATCACAAGGTGTTTACGATATTATTTCAGTATTAAGATGTTACTACATTCGGAACTGTCCCATAGGATTCAGTGTTCTATTAGTTTGGCACTAAACTGCTTAGTCTATTGCAGGAATTGTACTTAGTCCTGTCCTGTAGTGTCCTCTAGAGAGCAGCAGCTGTTTCCTTGGGCTCATTGCAATTGGGAACATTGTGATTACTGAGCAGGGGACTAAAGTCAGCAGACAAGCGAGTTGCAAATCGGTATTAATCTGGCGTACAGAGCTGCATGTTAATCTCTGGATCATCTCCAGTTAATGTGATGCTGTTCTTACCTTGCAATTGACCCAATCTGACTACTGGCACCAACAACCCTGTTATTAAAAATAAACTTCTTGTGTACCTACCGTGATACATAAGTTTGGTGGAGAGGTTTGGCAGCCCATATTCAGTCAAAGGTGTGTGTGCAGATCACTGTGATATACAGGCATCAACAAACTGACATACAATATTAAATGTTTAACTGATAAAACCCAAATGAACCAAACCTGAATAAATTAGTGGTGGAAAGGAGTCTTTTTATATAGCAAAAGGTCTCTGATCCTTTGGTAAGAACGATGGGTATATAACCCATTGTCCTCAATATTAGAAATGAATCCTTGAGCACTGCTGTTGTACCAACAGTCCTCAAAAGTGCTGCCACTTCCCCAGTCCCATAAAAGCCTAACATTACCCTTTCTTGCATAAACTGTAGAACGTGCCTTCACATTTCAGTTGCAGTTTAATCTATTATCACCCTACTCCCCACTTCATAACCTTCGCTCTTCTAATTCTGGTCTCCTAACTGTCCCCCAAGCCCATCTACACTGTATGGGTGACAGGGCCTTCTCCTGTTATGTCCCCAGGCTCTGGAACTCTCTGCCCAAGGATAGCAGAGTCACCTTCCCTAAACTCCTTCAACTTCAGCCTCAACACCTTCTTCTGTAGAAGAGCCTTTACTGAACTGGTTCCAATCTTTACCCCTCTGCTTCTACTTTCCTTAGTACCACCATCCATGGTCTCCTCTGTCTATTGAAACTGTTTTATCCTGTGTATTCTAATTCTTATTGTAATTCTGTCAAGTGCTTTGAGAAGCCACCTTCAGAACCATTATATAAAATAGTTTATCCTAAATCCTTGAAGCTTAAATAGGGCAGTGCAGTAGGGCTAAAGATTAACTGTTAGTGGGCCAGCAGGATTTGTGCAAGTTATAGGTAGTCACAAAGGAAGACTAGGATTCACTTGAAATTCATGACATGGGACACTGAAACAGTGGAGAGGCTTTGTGTAGAAAGCGTTCAGTCTCAATCTACACAGTCTGTGCTGCTGGTACAGGTGGTTGTGAACACCTGTCTTCCCAATCAAGTACTGGGATCTCCAGTCTCAATCCTAATACTTCCCATGACTGTCCAATAGCACTACTGTGAAACCAACACCCATAAGACAAGACCTCTGAGATTCTAACTGTACCATTATTCACTGATGTTCGCGCACCAGTATTGTTCCTCTGCTAAGGAAGGGAAGGCCTACTTTACACCAAGCCCCTGTTGCCAATTCCTTCCTTGTGTTTCTTTTAGTCAGTTTGTGCAGCCTAGAATAGGAGACCAGATCTCACTCTTACTGGTCACTCCAGTAGCAACTCGCACTCCATAAGCACTACCCCTCTCGGAAATGGGAGGATTTCCAGTATATTGAACACCTCTGTCTCTCCCCCAGTAAAAAAAAGTCACACTGCCCTGCCCAAGGAATAGTGCGGCCATCTTCCCCCAGAACAATGCTTTATTACTCCAGACATTTTCAGTCCTCATTGGCAGCAATACGGGAAGCATTCTTGAAAGGGGAACCCCCACAAATACTTCCATTGATTAATGGGTCTCACTTCCCTTGAATTCCTCCACCCATTCAAACCCATAAAGAAACAAGGGCAAGCAGAAGGGTCTTCCACAGCTTTATTGAGATGTTGCCATTACAAGGCAAGTGGAGGCAGGAGAGTCACAAGGGCCAGGCTGGAGCCTTCATTCAGGCACCTGGGGAGGAAGAAGGAGAACAATCCAGCTGCACTACAGGACACCACCCCTACAGGAGCTCCTCCTGCCAGACACTACCTGTCCACTGGCCAACATCTCCAAAGTCCTCTGCTCCCTCCACATCCTCACTGGTGCTCTCAGCATCTTCACTGGAGCTCTGAGGGTCTCCCTCCTCATCCTCAGTCCAGTCAGCTCCCACATCCAGAGGAGCTTCTACTGGTACCACAGCCACCCGACTACTGGTCACCAGGCTCCTGGTACCTGTGGACAAGTAACACCCAGGAGTGAGGGATCCTCTATACCCAGAGTCCCACAGTGATGCTACTCATCTAAACAGTCCCTTTGTCCAGCATGGGATCATTCCTCAGTTGTCCAAGCATGGTTGTCTCTTGGGCAGAGATGCATCCACAAGGGATAGAGAACCAGACCCACCTTCATTCCGACTGCCAGCACACCTGGAGTCACAGCAGGCACAGACCTCATGGTCACCATACAGCTCCTCCCACCTGGAGGAGAGGAAGACAGGTGAGGCCTCCACCTGGCATGTCCCAGAGCACCCTCAGCAGGCTCCTTGCAGAAGTACCTCTTCACCTCCCTGTTGTAGGTGCAGGACTTGGTCCCTGGTGTTGCTTTAGCAGGAGCCACTGCCATGACAGTGCATGTACAGCTCAGTCACTTCATGCTGCAAGAGGGAAGGTCACAGCATTAAGGGATCAAGGCCAATAGAGGGACAGAGAAGGACCTTCTGCCATCAGTGAAGGCAAGCTGGCAGCTCTAGGCACTACAGCTGCCACAGTCTGGTTCACATCTAGATCATGGATGTGAAAGCAGACCATGGATCAGTAGAGCGAGAAGGCTGAGCAGCCTTTGAGAGCAGTACCTTCCTGGACAGCTTCTTCTGGAAGAGGAAGGCATCAATTGTGAAGCAAAGCACATCCTTCTGCTTGGAGGGGACAAACCTGGACAGGCAGCCATCTGCCTTGCTGTCCACCATGCACCTGGGGACAAGGACAAGGATGAACCCCTGCAGGCTCTCAGGGCTCCTGCCCACCTCCCCTCCAAGAAAGGGCCGTACCCCAAGTTGTCGATCACAGGGAAACAGGGCTGCGAGTGCTGGTCTGGTTTCTCCGTTACGTAACACGAGTGGATGTACAGCCTCCGCTCCGCTGTGGCAAAGTAGGCAGTGGCCTGGAAGTACATGGGCTGACCCAGGAAGTACTCATCCTTGGGAGAGAGCCGGACCCAGTGGGCTGGAGAGAGAGGCAGCATTACACCTGCACACAGCACCCCCTGCAGGCAGGAAGAGCCACTTGCTCAAGGAGCTTACAGTTGGTGGTGAGCAGGACAAAGCTGTGCTTGTTCTTCAGGTCCTTGAAGAAAGTCCTTCTCCTGGCCCACGTGGGGACATAGCCAACCTTGTAGGAGTAGTGGAACCTGCAGGACAGAGGGGATGAGGGGCTTCTGGACACTTTCCCAGCAGCAGAGCCCTGCCTACCTGTTGTAGGAGCACTTGACCAGCACAGAGAAGGGAATGAAGCGATGCACAGGTGCACTGGAGGAGGGCGGGGCATAGCAGAGAGTGTTGGAGTACACCAGGCAGCCCTGGACAACCTGCAGGGTCACAGAGGAAGGGATATTCCCAGGAAAGGCAACCCCGACACTGGCCCTACAGCTCACATCGATACACTGCCTGTAGATGAAGACCCGCTTACCGATCGCTCGGAACCGCACTCGTGAAGCCCGTAGATGAAGTAGAAGTAACTGCGTGTGGTTCGGCTGACGCTGCAGTTGCCCAAGGTCACCTCCGATGGCCGACAGCTGAAGCCGAACAGGAGCCGACTGACCCTCACGTACATCCTGCTGGAGTCGCACCACACGGCCACTCCTCGGGTGCCCCCGATGGCCGGGCGAGCCGGCTGCCGCCCTGGCTGGGGAGGAAACAGGACGTTCTTGATGTAGGCGGGTAAGGAGAGGCTGCCGGCTTCGGGCTTCATCTTCTCCTTGTCGAAGTAGGGCGAGTACGCGTCTCTGGACACGGGAAGGCGGCGGAAGTCGGGAGCCAAGGACTGCGAGTCGTTCTCGCTTGCATACAGGTCTTCGGAGGGCGAATCTGCCAGGTTCAAGTCCTCCGACTGGGCTGCGTCTTCGTGAGCCGGGAAGTCGGCCTGGAGCGCTAATTCCCGAGAGTCCCAGCCAGCCGGCCCGGCGGAGATCAGTGCGGGGAGCCCGGCCCCTGCGCACAGGCACAGCATAAAGACGAGCGCATCGCCAAATTAATGTCCCGCTAAATTACTACAGGAGTAAAATAAGTAAACCACCAAAATGTGTTGAAGCAAGAAAGCATAAAGTGTGAACGCGGTGACTTGGTTTTTATACTGGCAGGACCTGCTACCACACACCTGGTCACACTACCGCTCAATCAACATAATCAATTACACACAGAGACCCGGATTGTTCTCAGCGTCTAATTAGAACCTGCTTCCAGTCTGAGGCGGGACTCCGTGAAGCAGCCTGCACACTTTCCCGTGTGTATCTGAGCTCAGCGGAGGAGTTCCACGCAATTTCGACAGAATTAAATCACCCACACGTGTAAAATTTGCTCAGATTAATTTATTGTTCAATTAGTTTCTAATTTCTGAGGAAAGTGTGTTAAACTCGCTGTCAGAAAGAGTATGGAACATGCGACACGTCCGTCCACACTTTCTTTTATCGAGGGGGCTGTTCTATCAACATGTACCGCAATGAAAATAATTTTACTATTTTTCATGTGTAATTGCATGTCATATTAAAATGTGTAATACAAGCATTTCTTTGTTTTCCAGTAAAGAAATACTGATCAGCTTTTGACATGATCTGATAATAATTTGTCTGATTTTCCAGAGATTGCTTTTGCTTCGCAGCACTGAGAACCTATGGAAGCCCGTTTCCGCCAGGGAGTAAAAAAAAAACGCACTATGGTATCTCTGAATTGTGACTTAGAATCATAGAATTGCGACCTAAAAACTCAGAATTTTGACTTTATCTCTCACATTTGCGACTTCGAAATAGCCCATATTTCATTGTCTGTCCTTTTGTTATTGTAACGGATTCAGGTTCTAGGGCTTGTGCCCTTGCCGCTCCCACCCTACTTCGTGCCTCACTGTATTGGCTCGAACCCAGGTCTTGCTAGCTAGAACCCGAATCCGTTACAATAACAAAAGGACAGACAATGAAATATGGGCTATTTCGAAGTTGCAAGTGTGAGATATAAAGTCGGAGTTGTGAGTTACTAAGTCGCAATTCTGAGTTACTTAGTCGGAATTCTGCGATACATTACTATGAAGGACAAGTTAATGTAGAACCATTACTATGTCTGTCTCTTGTTTGTATGTAAATGAATGTCTTTGACAACTTAATGTTAGTTTTTAATTTAGTTTTACGATGTAGGTCATGCGTTAACATATGCACGAGCATAAGAAATGTCTCACTCCTGATTCAGCTCATGCTCCATAGGACAGAAGAGATTCCTATCTTCTCGTACAATCATATCAGAACAGAAGCCCGTGTCGCCCAGCTCTGATTCAAGAGCGACTGGCATCTTCAGCCCTTTTTTTTTATTCGTGGTCCTAATTTTCTTTAGTTATGATCAATATTGAACTTTTTCTAAATAAAACGACAATAATCAAACATGCAGGCAGACTTTTAAAAAGTATTAGGAGCTGACAGGGTGCCCCTTTGGAATAGTTGTCAGAAAATGTGAGAAAAGGAAAGGTATGTAAGCTCTCACACACAGCATTAGAGATTGGCATCTGATTGAAAAAAACAACTACCTGTCTCCCCAGCATTTAACGGTGCTGTTGTTTTGATTTTACATATTGTTAGCATTTTAATGAATTGTTAAAAGATTGATACACAAATCGCTAAATAAGAAAACGTAAAAACCCTAGCTGTAAGCAATTGGCCATTCTTATTCCTGAATTTTAAACCCTGTGTTTTTCTGTATCCGAATGCCTGGTGCAGCTAATTTGAAAGCAGAGTCTACCATTTACTGTATTGCAGAAGCGTATTGTTGCCACCAAGGAAAAAAAATCCTGAGTTTACAGGAGTAAAAGAGGAAACAAATGCAAACACCGTTTAGAAAAAACACACACGTCTCAGGCCTGAACCATGACAAGGATGGGATTTGAACCTAGACGAGCAGAGCACAATGAATTAGCAATCCAAAAAGTGACTCCTGTTTAATTTTCTTTTCGCTTGCTCGATTTGTAGTACGCTCCTCAATCCTTACAACCGATAAACAAAACGGCTTCATGTGCCACAGCATTCTGCTGCAGGTACGGTTTGCACCGTGTATTAGGCGAACCCGAATTAAATATTTCAAATATGTGAAGAATTTCATGAAACCTGAAGAAAGATCACAGCCAATGTCAGCAATTCAGAGCCTGTAGGCAGCTTCAACAGAACAAAACGATCTGAAGCCGCAATAATTTCATAGAGTGTATTGTGACAATCTATGCTGTTGCTATTACTGCTACATCTGTTGCCGTTGCTTAAAACTCTACTCAGCGGGCAAGTAAAGTTGTACAAGGAATAGACTACTTTGAGCCGTCCAAATTCCATTATGTGAATTTAAGCTTTTTTTAAAATTCATAATAGCATTAGTAATACAATGCGTGCTCAGAAACGTTACTTATTAGCTTATGAAGCAACAGTGTTTCGACCATTTGCGGTCTTCAAAACGTAAACGCTGAAGTTTTTATACTTCCTTGTGAGCAGATCACCTTTGATTTAGAAAAGGAAAACTTACTCCCCTGTTGCTTTCATTGCAATATCTGAATCGAGACCCAAGCGCTAAGAAAGCTGAAAAACGCAGAAGTCATAAACCCGATTTTAATTTAGATACACATTTTCTAATGCAGCCTTCATTACAAGACAGTCTATTTCTCGAAAGCGTGTTATGTAAAAAAGAGAAAAACGAAAATATATGGATGACAATATTTAAAAGCTGAAGATTTTACTTTTGAGAAATTGTCATTTTATGTATCTAGATGCTTTTCAACCACTGCTTTTAGACCTTTGCTGTGCTTCCTGAATCATTTTCAGTGTTATGAACTGGGTGTGGAAGTAGCGATCACTTTGTAGAGCAGTCGATAAACTGGAGCTGTTCAGACTACTCTTGTTATCCTCAAATGCTTCCATCATTTTTCTTTCAGGCTAGGACGCGAGTGTGTACATGTGTTTGGTTTTCGTTTCACTGATTCTCATTGAAGATTTGTGAATTAACAACGAAAGAATCAGTTGCCTCGGAAAGCAGAAGGTTTGGTTCTCAACGATCTTGAAGACGCCCATTTAGAGCAGCGTGTGATGATTCGTACTATAAAAGACCAAGTGCAAGTGACGTCTGCGTTTGCCGTTGAAACTTTTCATCTCGGGCGCACTTTTAGAAAGCAAAGATAGAGCAGTTGTGTTGAATCACACTATGATAGCTATCAGCAGAGTGGCGCAGCGGAAGCGTGCTGGGCCCATAACCCAGAGGTCGATGGATCGAAACCATCCTCTGCTACGTGTTTTTTTTTTATATGCACGATTGATAAGCACACCATCAGTTTAATGAAGTGCATTAAAACTGATTTTTTCTCTCGTGTGCATGCAAGCTTCACACTTACAGTACTCTTTCATCTTTACCAATAGCAGATGCCCAAATGTATCTTTGGTTGTTCTGCGATCCTTGATAGTTTCCTCAAATCCTTCAAATGAACATCCATATCAAAGCAATTGTGTTTATATATATATTACAATTAAGGTACATATTAAAAATATCAACGCACATTTGTATAATGCTCATTTAATAATAATTGTCAAAGATTGTCAAGTTCTCCAACAAATGAACAAATGATCAACAAATGATGATTAATCTCTTCTTGAATATAATCTCAAAAAAGAACCATTAAGGTTTACTAAACTCAAAGCTTAATCAGTGTATTAAGTTTAGCTTGCATCATAGTAATTGAGCAATAAAGTCTGTCCTAATTAAAGAGTACCCAAAGTTTGAAAGTACAACATAGAATAAGAGTACCTTTAATTGCTCTAAAAAGATTTGTGTCTCCCAGGCACCTCTTTGGTCTTTGATCTTTCTGGTTTGTGCCAGCGAAGTTGAATTCCATCATCAGTTAATTTGTCTTAAGTCTGAAAACCAAATTATGACTGAGCTTAGACATTTCTCAAGCGAGTTTTCACTCAATGTTTATTTACTCAAATATTTAATATCAAATGTACTACTGTAATCCTTATATTTTAAAAGACAATTTAGCAGTTTTACACCTTGCAAATTCAGTGGTTAACAAGGTATCTTTAAGCTAAATTTTGTGGATATTTTAACTTGATCAAAGTAAAAATGTAATGTAAAAACATTAAAAAAATCTATAAGCAATACCTTAACAACACTGTGAACACACTTTCTTTGAAATCACTGTTGCCTACTCTCCAAAGTTGGTTTATCTGGAAATAATATTATATTAGAAATAATATTAGAAGCTATTTGTACTACTGGATCTTCACTAATCAACTAATCAGAGATACCCATTACACATTTTCACATTTTAACTCCACTTTTCTGCAGTATTTGCTCAGTCCTAGAATACAAAGTGGCCATATTTCAAAGTTCAAAAGTTGTAGTAATTTTTAAGAACATGAAGCTTTTTATAAAACACTTTATTTTGACATTAAAAGATTAGCAAGATTATACATTATAAACTAAAAATAAGAATGTATGCCAGAGATGGATCCTATTAATCAGATGTAAGCTGTCATATAATGACCTATCTGTAACCTAGAATACTAGTACTGAATATTTTCTACACCACAGAGAGAATATAATATCATACCAGTAGGTTTTGATTGTCCATGTTGTCAAGGACTCACTTGTGTGTACAGGACTCTTCCATTGTGCTCAGCCTCTTGAAGTAGAATTGTGAGTTCACCAGTTCTGTACACTTTCCCACATGCCTCAGTTAATCTCTGATCTCTATCAGGAGACCCAATACCCGAAACTCTGAAATCATTCACATTTTGTATCAGCATTTGAAAGGAATTAGGTCAGGATTTTTTTTTACACTATTGTTATATTAGCATTACTGTAGTGTTGCTAATGTGCTACATGCAATTTATAATCCTGAAAATGTAAAATTCCCACATTTGTAGTTGATTTTGTGTGATCTTCACCTTCACACTATTTTATATGCCATTTATTGCTTATTAACGTACTATTTTTAATCAAAATAATATAAAGACCTGTATGTATTCAAATAGTATTATCATTATTTATACTTACGCATCAAAAGACGATTGCTGAGAAAAACATGACAGTATTTAACCTAAATGGCAAACAACAAATATCTGCAATGCATTGTGGTATATAACCGGAAAAGATGCTGTGTTAGATATGATTTCAATTTCAATTATATATGCATTTATTCATGTTGTCAATATTATTACGGTTGCAATTTAACCATGGCGAGAATCCCTGCCTGTCATACAGGAGAGTGGGGTTTGATTCTTGACAGGGAGCTAAGGAGCTTTTTCTATGACCTGTTTACAATTTAAACTGTAGTGTGAGACACCTTTCTTCTACAGAATTCTATTTTTTTAAGGAGATGAATTAGTTATAACAACACAAAACATCAAAGTGAAGTTGCTTTTCAGCAACTCCTTGGCTACATGGGAATTTAGTTTTTTTGACAGCAGGGTCATTTGCAAAATTAAACAAGGAATTGATTCACTCCTGTAACATACTGTATAAAATCGAAGATGGGTTTGATATGGAAACAATGACACACATTTGAGTTTTTTTTTTCCAATTGTACTCCCATCAAAGTGACATAAGAAAAGTCACTGTCAGAAGTGGGATATGAAAACAGGCCACCAGGGGAGATTGATGTAATAAGTGTACCAGAAATATATTGAAAACAAGTGGGCTGTCACTAAGAGAAATACAGGTCCCACCATAAAACACCATAAGGAGTGCAAAACATGTTAAGTTATTTCTGTACTTCATCAGTGTTAGTAAAAGAGGGACTCAAGGACACAAAGGCTCTAGTTTGGGATTCAGGCTGAGAAAGGGAAGTGTGACTTTGGACACAGGGCATTGCAGAGAGGAACAAATGGTGCAATGAAACAAAATGCCAAAACCCCAGATTGAACCAGGGACCTTTAGAGCATCAGTCTAAGGCTTTCTCAGCTGAGCTATTTCAACCTCTGTGTATGATCCAACCTCTGCTGTCTGCAGTAGCCTCCCAAAGTTCCAGCATGAGTGCATGAAGAGGAGAGGAGTGTTACTGCAACGTCATTCAGAAGGGGAGTAATCCAGCTCAGCTCTCTGAGGTTTGGTAGATACATCTTCTTCATGAGTAATGTAGGATCAACTTCTTCAGGCTGGAGGAAGGGCTTGCATTTCGGCAGTAGTAACTGACTGAGTAGTGACTTCTAGGACCTGTTCTTATCAGGTTGCTTTGCCACGTTTATCAGTTCTGCTGAAAAGACCTGTCTCTAGGAAATTTAGGAAGCAGAAGAATGGCTATCTGAAAGGTGACATGATCTGCTGGCTGTTTGATGTGATCATGAATGACACAGGAAATTCGAATTCTAGCAATAAAACAAAACAAGATCCATAAAACACTGGTGGGAGTGCAAAATGTGAGAAGATAAAAAGACACCTGTTTCTGCCCAATTTCAAACAGGGGATCTTGCGCATGTGTGATGAACGTGATAATCACAATATTACAGAAATGACAGCAGCATTGAACATGGCGAGACATGAAAGACTGTTAATTCCCTTCAAATACTCACAGTGTGTTTATTCTGCTGTATTAATTTACTGTGCTCATCAGGCAGCTACAAACCTGTTATCTACACACTGTTCCCAGAGCTGGATAGGTGACTCCACATTCTACAGCTCTCTAGCAAAAGAGGAAGTCAGACTACAGAAATGGAGAAAATCTCCTCTTCAGAATGTGGAAATATATTCCTGAGAGAAGTCCTTTCTCGAAGTTCAACACTCTCTGCAAGTCACCCATTCCCACCTTGCGCAGTGTAGTGGTTATCACATTCTCTTAACACACCAAAGGGTTTCAGTTTGAAAGCGGGCGAAAACAAGTGATCACTTTTTGCACATTTGTCACTGCTGAGGTTACTTTATGGGTCTATTTTCTATACTGTGCTGATCAATTGGAAATCAAATGGCAAAAAAGACCCGTTCCCACACCTAAGGTCAAATATTAGGAATCAAAACTGTTCGAGTGTATGGAAGCACACAGCAAGATGTTTTTATTCCTAAAAGACCCTATTTATGTTGTATGAGAAATATTAATATTAATACAGAATCTTTCTTCACAAAATAAATGGGCTTCCTGACTTCAGAAAGCCTTCTAGACAAATACTAAAAGAGCAAAAATTCCATTTGGTAAATGAAATGAAAACACATACCCTACCAAACCTTGAGTACAGGCCATTCAGGGTGATAATACAAAACCATTTATAATTCAACAAATAAAAGCTGTCAACTGGTACAGCTACTCACAAAAAAACTGAAGTGGCAATACACAGTAGGTGACTCTTGAGTGCAAGTTAAATCCATGCAAGAAGGGGTTTAGTGTTGTATTTCCAAATCAGATGTGCAAATGAGAGATCTGGCCCAGCCAATCTCAAAGCTCCCTTGGTCTGGAATGGAGCTGCTCCCCTCTTCTAGTTATTCACACTGGAGTTAGGTTACATATTAGCACACTTCATCTAATTCAGTTGTTTCAGAAAAAAAAATAAACAAATAAACTGGATTTATTTGTTGGAGCTTCACCAATCTGTTTTTCCACCAAATAAATTGGCTTTCTGACTTCAGAAAAACCTTCCATTTATTTTTTAAGAACTATTTTAATTTCACAAACAAATACAAAGAATCACAAAATAGGAAACTTTAATAAATATACCCAAAACAATATATATGAAACCATCTATTTAGGTTATAGTGCTCTAATAATGGACAGGGCCAGGCTACCTGCTCCCTTGACTGGAACCTCAATGCCTTTGAACACCCCCGTGTTCCTCAACCTCCTGTTTTTATTCCGTCAGCACCTCTGAACTCAGTTCCATGAAGGACTATAGAATACTGGCTTAGCCAGGTGCGAATGTCCTCCATTTTGCAAACTCTGAGAACAAAACAACATGCACAGTTGATTGTGGATCTTCCCAATGGACCTGAACTATCACTCTTTTTGACTCAAACAACTCCACACATTGTTCAAAGCGAGGGGAGGTAGCAGTAACAACTTCAAACGTTTTCTCCACATTCTACAGATCTCTAGAAATAGAGGAGGTCAGGCTGCAAAAGTGGGGGAATGGAAAAAATCTCCTCTCCAGAATGTGGAAATATTTTCCTGGATTGAGTCCTTTCCTCTGCAAGTCACTCCTCCCCACCTTGTGCAGTGTAGTGATTGTCACATTCTCTTAACACACCGAAGGGTTTCAGTTTGAAAGCAGGAGAAAACAGGCTATCTCTTTTATCAAAAGTTTAGCTCTCCCGACAGTGCTTAACGGGGCTCTTTTCTACACTGAGCTGCTTATTTGGAAAACATAAGGGAAGAGAAAAGTTTCCCTTATTGGGAGTTTAACCCAGGCCACCTGGGTGAAAATCCAGAATCCTAACCACTAGACCATACAGGAGCACACAGCCTCACAAACAATGTGTAATTTCTGTCTTTATAGCGCACTTGTTACATAGCTAGCTGGCACTCAGAGTACTGCAAGATCTATTTACTGAGAATTAGTTGAAGTATAACATCAGGACTATAACCCCAGCTTTCAGGGGGACTGCAACCTTAACACAGAGCCTTAGACCACTCAGAAAAGGTTTGTTGGCTTTTATAAGTAATTACATGTGTGAAATCTATGTCTTTCAGGCCTGTGCGACTACATCACAGAAGTGCAAACTTGGAGGATGGGCTTAGTAGATAGGACAACAATTGCGACACGCGCCAAGCCTCTTATGTCCACTGCACATGCAGACTTTGAAAGGGGTCTCAGATTTTATGGGTACTCAATTCTATACGACACTGGCAAGACGGAGTAAAGGAACAGACCCTTTAAGAGACAAACACAACACATTGTTACAGCCAATGTTAATTAAAAGGGCAGCACAGCGTTGGAACTACTGTCACGGATGTTATAAGGGCATACCGTGGAATGGCCAGGAGAGCAAAATAGGCCCTATGTGTAGTGGCAAAACGGGTGTTAGCCCGTTTAGGAGGTCAGATGATGTCGGGTAGAAACTTAAGTCCTCAGGTCGCGGAGGAGATGGCCTGGTGCTAGGCAGGTCTGAAGACATATGAACCCTCAATACTGAATGAGGAGGAAAGGGTGACCCGGAAATATATAGCCCCAGACAAAGACAAACCAGAAGGAAAGCAAAGCACAGGGAAACTAGGACAGGACAGAGTGGGAGCGCCCTCTAGCTGTAGAGGGTGTGACAACTATTAGTTTTGAGTGATTGAAATCCATTTTCAATGGTGCTTTTCCTGCTCATAACATTACCAGTGAGAAAGAGGATTGTGAAACCCCCATTGCTTAAACAGCGAGTGCGTTGGTGGTTATAGTAAGAAGTTTCCATAAAATGAAGCATTATATTTTTGTAATACGTTTAGTGCCTATAAAAACTATTCACCCCCCTTGGCCTTTTCACATTTTATTGTGTTACAGTATGGAACCATGATGTATTTAACTGAGAATTGTTGCCACTCATCAACACAAAGTGCTCTATAATACCAAAGTGAAAAAATTCCAGACATTTTACTAAGTCATCAAAATAAAAAACACTAACCCTAACACTCAATACCCAGTTTATAAGGTGAAAAATTATGCTTGAAGCACAGCAAAGTTCTAAAACCAGCATTTGAAAAGCACCCAGAAACATAAAATGTCAATTTCTCAAAAGTAAAATCTTTAGCTTTGAAAGATTGTTATCCATGTTTTCATTTTTTCTTTTTTTTCATAACATGCTTTCGAGAAATAAACTGCCTATTACAATGAAGGCAGCATTAGCAAATGTGCATCTAGCTTTGTTAAATAAAATCAGGACGTTTACCTGTCTCAAATTGATCACTCTTTGCAGGCACACTACGGAAATCCGCGGATGTGAGCTGGGAGAATTGACTCTTACAAAGAGTGTTGACCTAAGAGAAAAGGACTCCTCCTCTCAGTAATACATTTCCACATGTTGAAGAGTCGATTTTCCCCATTGCTTTCCCATATTTTTCGGTGTGGTTATTGATCACTGCCAGTTATCTGCCAAGTCACAGTGAAACTGTTACAGTGAAAAGATTAATAATATTTATTTTATTGGAATACATGTGTAATGTCTCATTCTTACAAGCAATTTTTAAGGAAACACTAGTGTAAATTATAGTGTAAATAGACAGGAGCTATTATAATGTTAAATACTAGTTGTGATAGGTGAAGCTGCATCGAAGTGCTTGGTATGAATAGGTTATCTACGGAGTCTTTGACTTATCTACTCAGATGAGGAGCTAGATCAGTCCTTGTTTTCTCAATTTGAGTCACCATCAAAATGTAACATGGTCAAAGATGAACAGGAAACTTAATTAATGAGAACACCTGTATCACCCAAAATTGAATTCATAACCCTGAGATTAAGAGTTCCATGCTCTACTGACTGAGCCAATCAGGCACTGGTTAAAGTGCCAATCTAGTCCCTGCTGACGTCAATTTGAAAAGGTATACTTGCTGGCTTTTAATCCTGTTTGGACCGGAGTCTAGTGAAGCACATTGTGTTCTTCATTGATTACTTAAAGCAGAGCAAATGTCAGTGTAGCGGCGAGGCTTATTAATAAGAAAGAATTAAGTGTTCTGAGCTTTCCCAAATGGTCCCATCTCTGTTCATCTCTGTGGTGCAGCCACAGAGAAACTATTCATGCAGGCTGATTTAAGGTTTCCTTTGATAAGGGACAGCTCCCAAAGGGGGATGCACTTAGCTAAGCCTGGCTATCATGATCAATGGTCATCCATTAGCGCCTATCTGTCTAGGGAGTGCCAGATGGACATCTGGACTGCATTCCTAAGTGTCAGGAGTAAGTGACTCATATCTCACCTTGATCAACCAATCAGGGACTGGTAGGGCCAAGTAACCCACGTGGGACTCTGATGCCCATGGAACTTTCAGCCAATCAACGAGCTGAAGTTCCTCCAGGTAAAAACAGGCAACACAGAGGGCCTGAGAAGATTCAGTGGAGAATTCTGTGGACTTTTCTAAAGGGAATTCAAAGGAGAATTCCAGGGCAGGACGGCCCAGGAGCAGAAGGCTCCCAAGGGCAGGACATTCTCGCAGCGCGCCTCCTGACCATCCTGAGACTCAGCCCGGACAACCACGGAACGGCCAGTGTGTCCGAGTGCCAGAACTTTCCTTTGTTCTAAGAGTCTAGAGCGGAGGTTGCCAGAGAGTAACCAGAGGATCCACCCGAGGTTAGCAACAGCAGCAGGCCTCATGAACAGGTCAGAACTGTGGACAGCTGAATCACTATTCAGAACTAGCTCTTCATCAGGAACGAACTGGTCCTTTTCCTGACTTGCTGGGACCCACAGTCATCTTTTCTCCTGTGCACAAACTGTGCTAGTTAAAGCCAACACTAACTAGCCGGTCAGTGAGCATCAGCAGTGCACCGTCGCAAGCCGCACAGCACAGCCTGGCACCTAGCCAGAGAGCGCGGATTGGACAGCAACAAGCCTGCAACTGTTTCTTTGTGCCCGCAGGAGATCTGAATCCCCAGAGGTTGGATGAGTATTCAACTTCAATGCATTACTGCTCGAGAATTCAATTGTTATCCCAACCAGTTGATATCAATTTAATTCCTAAGAGTTATGTACTTGTTTTGAGTATCTAATGTAGAAGTTATAACCAAGTGTATTTACGAAACGGTCTAAATGAATGATGTACTGAACGTATGTCTTCTTGATATATGTAACTCTTTGTAACTGACTGAATATATACCTTTTGTATTCTGATAACCCTCTCGATTAAGATCTGTTAGGTTTATATGCATATTCTATGTATTAATAAATGTATCCTAGTGTATTAGTACCTGTGTGTGAGCGTTGTTTGAGTTATGTCGCATGGTTGGATTCTAAAGCCATCAAAAGAATCAACTTTGTGATTTACTGCTACAATTAATAATTGTCTCAGTAAATGCCCAAACCCTACAGAACTGGTGCCTTCAGAGAGCCACTACATTTACATTTTGGCTATGGCAACATTACAACAGTATATAAAAAAAATCATGGTTCAGCCAGAAACTGAATTTCATTGTCTTAAGCCTTCTCTCAGTGTACTGCTAATGTACTGTAGATTCCAGTCAGCGTCTGTATTCCTTATCAGTGTATTTATTATGTTTTTAGGTTAATGTACTTTTCAGTCCCATTTCGCTTTCTCTTTTCAAACAGCTCTTAGGTGTTTGACTTTTGTATATATCAGGTTTGAAAATGAGTTTTATTTAAGATGTTCTTCTATTATTCTTTGCTATCTCAAATTTACATTTCAAGCTGCTTTTTGTGTGGGTGTTACTTCCTTTTGAGCACTACTCTAAGCTCATGTTAAAGGTCCTGTCCTGTATTTTCAGGCTCAGAGGACAGTACTCTCCCTGATGCCGGGGAAAGGGCTCCTCTTGAACAGCAGTACAGTGAGGAGGAGTGGGGCTTCAGTCTGATGCAGGAGACAGAGCTCACTGCTGCAGGAGGGAAAGAGACATTCAGTGAGCAGCACACAGAGAGCAGACAGAGTGTCGAAGATCTGGATGGCGTGCACATGATAAAGACAGAACCTAAGAGTGAGACATATGAGTTCTTAGTATCTGAGGACTTTACAGAAAAGATTAGTAATCTGGAAACTAAGAATATCACAGAAAGCTGTAATGAACTGGACCGTGTCACAAAGAAGAACTGGGTTGTTGTAATCCTACAGAGCAGAAGATGGAGTCACAATTGTTTGACCCTGCAGAGCAGCAGATTGATGTACCTGGTGAAGAGAACAGTACTGAGTTACAGCACACAGAGAAGAGTCAGTACTGGGAGGAAAGGGAGGAGAAACGGAGAGGCCAACAGGAATCCGAACTTCATTCAAACAAATTAAAACATCGCCAGCTCACTACAGGCCATAAGATCAGGAAGACTCAATCAACACCTTGTTCAGATAAAGTAGAGAAAATGTCTGTACAGCACAAAAAGCAGCAATCAAGTAAATTAAGTCACCAGCACACTCACATGGGAGTTTTCACCTGCAGTCAGTGTGGTAGGAGCTTTAATCGCTCATGCAATCTAAAATCCCACCAGCGTGTTCACACTGGAGAGAAGCCATTCACTTGCATTCGGTGTGGGAAGAGCTTTAGTGTGGCATGCAGTTTAAAAAAACACCAACTTATTCACAAAGGAGAGAAACCGTTCAACTGTAGTCAGTGTGGTCAGAGTTTTAGTTCGGCAGGGAACTTAAAAACCCACCAGTTCTTTCACAAAGGAGCAAGACCATTTATCTGCAGTCAGTGTGGGAAGATTTTTAGTCGGGCAGGCAACTTAAAAACCCACCATCTTATTCACACAGGAGAGAGACCATTTAGGTGCGGTCAGTGTGGGAAGAGTTTTAATCAGCCAAGCCACTTAAAAAGACATCAGGTTGTTCATGCAAGATAATGCAATGCACAGAAATGTGGAGTTGCACAATGATTTCCTTAGAATTAAGTCTCTGTCTCTTTTCTAATCTATTGTGGCATGACTTGATCATGAAGTAAATCAGTATTTGAGGTCTAAAACCTCTTAGCAGAACTCACTGGTGCTTACATTTGTACAGTGTCTGATCAAGGTTACAGAATTACAATACTCCCAAGTTAAACCTGTGTTATCATGTCACCATAATATATTTGTAAATGGTAAACAAAGTATTGCTTATGCTATTGACTCCAGTATTCTCTAAATCGAACCATTACATTTTTCACAGGAGTGAAATCTTAATCTTTTATTTGTAGGATTTGTGAAAAATATGTTCGATACATTTCTAGTTGTTTTGCTTAAAAACATCATCAGCCAAGCCAGTAGCAGAAACTATTGGACTAGTTGGGGATAGAAAAGGCATAAAACATGGTGACATGACGCATAACTTTTCCCTTTGTGTGGACATTGTTTTATTGTTTCTGTCTTCATCTGTCTCAGCTGTCCTGGTGGTCATTACTGAATTTAACTCCATTTCAGATGATAAAATGAATTACAGTAAATCTGAGGCTGTTTCTGTAGATGGATCCAACAACACTTCAGAGTCCTTTCCGAATGTTCCATTTAAATGGACTAAATTCACCCAACCTTAGAGAATTAGGGAAACTAAACATTGCAGCAATAATCCTAAATGTCAAAAATCACTTGGAACTCTGGCATAATCTCCCTCTTTCCCTTCTGGGCCAGATCAGTTTAGTTCAAATGAAAGTCTTGGTGTACCTTCAGTGCCAACATCTCCTCTCATTGTGTGTTTTCATTATGTATGTCTTGTGTATTTTTTTGTTGTTGTCATTCTGTAAAGCACTTTGAGAAGCCACCTTCAAAAGCTCTATATAAAATATGTATTATTATTATCAAGTCTTTTATACCCTCTGCATTGCTCTCCATGTGGCTGACCAGGAGGGTTATCACTGACAAGCACATGCCAGGTGTATTTGATGAGGTGAGAGGCCCAGACACAAGCTGAGTTTCTTTCAGCTGCTTGTAGAGAGGGGTGGTCTTGGCTTGTCAGACAAACTATTTTACAACTGGGTTTGTCTCTCCTGGTCATTGTGGGTTTCATTTCATTCTTATGTTAAAGAAAGATTATGAATATATTAACTAACTTTGGGAATCTTTTTATACATAGTATAAAAAATGTTATACACATGAGTGGGGATTTATTTATTTGAGGATGGCATCTTAATGTGTTTTCAGCAACTACAATCACAATTTAATCTTCTGCAAGAACGTTGTTGGGTTTTCTGCACACATGACACTTCGTCACGATGTAGATGCCTGCATCCCCTGATATTTCTCCTTGTAGCGATGTAGGAAATATCATTAGGAAGAATAACAATTTCACATTTTGTTTCTTCCTTCTGCTCTGTGTTATACACACTTGTAACACACAGGTAATGTGACTAAATGAGTTCATAAATGGGCAAGGGATCTCAGGTATGAAAATATGAGGAGGAGGCTAGAGGTTGTAAATTCTGTCTGATGAATGTTTACATGCAATCGATTAAGGAAAACCCAATATTTATGTTATTACAGAGATTACATACCACAACCTTTCTTTAAACAGAGTGAAGGATGCCCCTTTATGTTTACAATTCTGCGGCAAACTCAAAACATTCATTATTATTGAGACTGCAGATTATTTTCATGTTTCTGAGGTTTTATTTCCCAGGACCTGAGGGGTGGTTTTCATGTTAAAATAAAGGAGCCTGGCCTCTCTACCCTTGGCCTACCTTCTAATCAGCTGTGTTGATTAAAATACATTTCTGTCAGCTAAGAAATGTATCTTAATCATCAGAAAGAAGAAAACACATCTGTTACACTTTGGTTTAGAGAATGTTTTAGTGTACTGCTCCATGAAAGGCTTAGTGCAGTTCTGAAGGGATATGAAAGATATTTCCTGAAATCATGGTCACCTCTTATAGAGTATTAGCTAGTGGAGTTAACAGAATTACTGCTGAAGGGTCACTGTGTGATAAGGAGGAACACCTTCAGGCCTTCCATAGACTGAGGGAGGAGGGGAGCTCTGCTGGATGGAAGGGTGGCTGGATCTGAAAAGAAGAAGGGACAAATGTCACTAGAGATCTAGAATGGTGTAGGAGATTTTATTGTTTCTGTACTCATATCCTGTTGTATAGTATGTTAGTTGTATCCAGGAGCCTGCAGTAACCTCACCCTGCAACTCACAACTGACAGCCCACAGCAACTCACAGTTCTACTTTCCAGTTCGGATTTTAAAAGCTGAATGATCTGTAAACTCAAAATAATAACTCCTGTCTTTTTAAAGAATATTTTACAATAGTGTTTTCTTTAAAAACAACTTGCCTGTAAGAATTTAAGAAAGTACATAGGTAATGATAAGATTTACTTGTATTCTAATAAAATAATTTTGATGAAACATTTCCCTGTGACAGTTTTGTTACACCGTGGAAAACCAGCAACTGAGGGGGACAGATTTCATGGACATCTGGTCTTTATTGTGCATAACTCCTGTCACAGAACTGCACAAACCTAAGTGCCATAAAGTGGTAACCCCCAAACAGAAAAAAATGCAACAGTGTCTTCACCCGAAATTAATAACATTCCCTTTCTGAAAATGAAACAATCTTAGTTGTTCCAGACTTCCTGAAGTAGGCTGGCAAGCACAACAAAAGCAATTAAAAGTCAGTTATAAAGTTTTTAAGACTGTCTGGCCATGGAGAAGGGGATATGGACTGTTCTCTCACAGGAACGGAGGGCTCCACAGGGGTGTCGACCTCGTCTGGGAGTCTAGTAGGGGCAGCTTCAGTCTCAACAATAGCTTTGGAGGTGGAGGTGGTGTACGAGCGTGACCCATCAGAGAGGCGGAAGGTGGCAGGACCCAGCTGCTCTGTGGCCTGTAAAGGAGAAGACTAAAAGACTGGAGCTTGTACTCATGATTGGGTCTCCTGGTCTGGACCCAATCCTGCACAGTGATTCCAGGCAGCTTCACTCTATGTGACCTGTCATACCACCTTTTCATCTGCTGCGGTTGTTCTGTCATCCTGCTGTGGGTGCACACTGGAGGGATATGCCTGTCCAGCGGCGTTTGTAGCTCATGACCGAGCATGAGGAAGGCTGGTGAGCTGCCAGTCATGGCATGCTGCGTGGCCCTGTAGTGAGAGTGCAGAGTAGCACGGCTGAGAAGGAACAGCCCTCAGACAGGTGGGCTCTGATTTTTGAGAGTCTGATTGAGTCGTTCCACATCCCCATTCACCTTTGGGTTGTAGAACACAGAGACCCAAACTCTCCAGACACAAACTGTGGCCTGTTGTCTGAGGTGAAGACAGTTGGCAGCCCCCAGCAGGCAAAAAGGGATTCCAGGAAGTCTGTGAATGCCTGAGTTGTGACTGATCCTGTGGAGGCTACTTCTGGCCATTTTGTATGTAGGTCATAGACCACTATGAGGAAGTGCTTTTGGAGCAGGACACCATGTAGCTCCCCACAGATGTCCACCTGGAGGTGATCCCAGGGGCTGAAGAGGTGGCAGAGGAGGCAGGCCTCACAATTTCCCATCAGTGTCTCTAAATCATGATCGATTCCTGGCCACCACACGAGATCCTGGCAACATTGTTTGACCTTAACAACGCCCAGATGGCCTTCATGTGTAGGACACATACTTGGAGACTGGCTAGAATAACCGTACAGGTCCCCTGGGCAACACTGGAGTCATTCCAGCAAGAGAGCTCGTCTTTGACATGAAGGAAGGGGCCCAGTTCAGCAGAGACTTTGGAGGGCCAGCTCAGGCGTATAAAGGTGCACAGCTGGGAGAGCACTGGGTCCTGTTCTGAGGCCCTTTGTAGGTCCTGGAGTGAGACTGTGGCCTGAAGTGGAGTGTGGAGCATCTGGATGAGGTCTGACTCGAGTGTGTCTGAATAACGGCCTCCAGGCAGGTTAGAAAGGAGCGGGACAGTAGATCTGCAACTATATTTCCACATCTTGGAGTGAACTTTAGTGTAAAATAGTATTGATAGAGCCTCTCAGACCAGTGGTGGAGTCTGAGTGGTCAATGTCCTATTCCTGAAGTGGCGAGCAGCACAGTGAGGGCCTGGTGGTCCATCTGTAGCGTAAATGTATGACCATTCAAATACATGTGCCACATCTCACATGCCCAGACGCAGGCCAGGGCCTCTCAGAGTACTTCTGTTCAGTTGGACTGAAAGCCCAGGAGGTGAATAGGTTGGTGATAGGTTGTTTCACCCCATTGTGAAGATGGGACAGTACAGCTCCCACAGCAGTGCTGGAGGCGTCACTGGTGATGAAGGTGGGGCTGGAGAGGTCGAAGTGTGCCAGGACAGGCGGTGAGGTGAGCTGATGGCTTCAGAGCAGGCAGGCATCCAAACCGAAGGGGCATCCTTTTGCAGTAGCTGCCGCAGTGGGGCTGTAGTGGCTGAGTAGTATGGAGGAAACTGGAGGTAGTAGGCAGTCATCCCAAGGAAGGAGGTGACCTGAGCTGGTGTGGTAGGTTCTGGGATGCAATGAATGGTATCGATGTTGAACTGCAGTGGGGGTGAGGCCGGCAGCTGAGATGCAAAAACCTACAAATCCGATGGCATCAGTGGCAAACACACACATCTCTCCATTGAGGGTGAGGTGGTGGTGGTGGTGCTCATCATGGCTGGCAAGGGTTGGGCCATGAACCGCAATGTCATCGAGACAGATGACCATTCCTGGGATTCCAGCGAAGGGACAATCAGGGACTTGTGGTTAAAAGCAGTGATGCACCGCCCCGGTGGCGTGAGAGGGTGAACTGCAATTCCCGCAGCACCTGGGAGGAGACTCACACAGCTGCTACGTGTGCAGCATGTCTGGGTCTTGTGTGAGTGAGTCTGGGCTGCCCGGCCGCTGTGGCTACTCCATATGGCCAGCAGTGAGTGCAGGAGCAGGGCAGCACGCTAGTGTAGAGGACAAGGCAGCAGCAGTCTCCATTTGAAACGCTATTTGGATAGCCTTGTCAGCGTGAGGTCATCTAGTGTTGCAAGCAATCTTTCTCTGACTTTTACTCGAAAGCACTACAAAACTGAATTAGGGAGAATCAGACAGGATTCTGAGCGATGTCTGCACACACACCAGCTGGTACAGAACCTTGAAAGCTTTAACAACTCTCAGTTGTTTGTTGCCTTTTCCCCCACAGTCAATCCATTATTTGGAATGCTTATCGCAGGTTGAAAACGGACCCTTGTTAGTCGAAAAATCAATGCATTCATGATTTTACATGTCTTTAAAGACAGCTATACACACAGAAAACAAAAATGACACTGCTGATGTCCAAGCTGAACCACAGTGCACCTTTCCAAGCCATTTGATAAAGACCACCCACTGAGAACTGTAGCAGAACTTGATTTTTTAGCAACTTTTATGTCTTTGTTATACGTCTGTGATTGAAAGAACCATTTTTGGATGTTTATCACTTCTTTATTATTTTCTGTGTGTGCACATTGATCTAAAAGTTACTGATAAGTCAGAGTAAGATTTAGTAAAAAATTCAGTACCCAAAACCACATATCTTATTGTTTTTTGTGTAGTTATATAAGTGAACAACCAAAACAGTCACATAACATCTTGATCTAGTTTAATACGGGTATTCTTTTCCTTTCTCGACTTTTTTTTCAAGAAATCCTTGCAAGTTGTGAAACATGAAGTACAGTTCATGATCATCAGGCCTGAGGAAAAACTTCCATCTGTGAAGATAGTGCCAGCGATTTATTTTCTTTAATAAAAACCCACAAATGGAGAAATGCAATGTCTGTGACTTTCTGTGGCGTAATCTCAGCGAAAACAGGTCGAACTACAATAAGTAAACAATTGAGTACTTAAGTCAATATCACCGGGAATGTCCAATAATGACCAAAATATTCATCCATGGAACTGGTATCCTCAGCTAAAATGTTTTAAAATTACACACACAGATTTTTTGCCAATCTTGATCTTTTGCAAAAATGATAGATCGCCAGCATTTTTAGGTTAGGACTGTAGAGTTCTGTTGTTATATTTTGGTATATTTACCTTAATTTTAATGAAATGTAATGATAAATGTTTTAATCATTATATTAATATAGTAAATTGCAATATGTAGCATAAACTGTACATACTGTATAAAAAACCTAAGGAACATGTAAAGTGATTAACATTTCCTTGATGTCGATTTACTAATTATGTCTCGGCTTCATTCAATTAATTTCCTTCGTGACAGGTATTTTCTTTCCGGTATTTTTTTCTGGTTCTGTTATTGATCACTTACGAACCTTATTCTCATTAGCAAAATGTCACCTACAAAGTCACTATGAAACTGGTATCGGGAAAAGTTTCTTAATATTTCTTTTGATTAGCATGCAAGAACATTTGATCATTACCTATGGAATTTCCCGCCAGTGTGGAGCTTGAATTCACAATCTTGAGATTCAGTGTTCAAGAGTCACAGAAGAGGTCGGCCTGGTCTTCAGTTTGCCAACGATAAGGTCCGGCAGTGCTCCTCTGTAAAGCAGATTGTTCGGATCGGTTATGTGGGACGGCACTTCGATACTAAGATCGTTTGCAGTACACATATGGTTTCCCCCCTTCACGCAAAAAACATAGACGAAGGGCTGCTGTCTCCCAGATTTAAAGCGCTCTGGGTGCCAGCTAAGTCTCTAACAAGCACACTATAAAGACAGGAATTACACTTGCTCACATCACGCACGGAATGGCAAGGCTACTTGTTCCAATATTATCTAGTCTCATCTCATATGGTGCCGATTCCTGGTTTTAATTTAAGAAAGAGCACTGCAAACACCGTAAACAGTGCAAAATGTGTGATGAAAGAAGTCTTTTTCCCCCTTTGCCTAAAGCAGAACACAGCGGAGTCATGCCGAGGGTTGTGAGATCAAGATTTAAGTGGAAAGTACACGGAAAGCACATTGAGATCCTCCGACATGAAAAATGCCAGATAAAAGCCATTTCTCATCCTTTCTCTTAGTGGTGGAGCTATCGCATGTAAATGAGGTAACTTGCAAGGCCAGCAGGCTCAGTGCACACCGAACGCAGATGTCTCAGAGCAGTTGAGACGTGTCCAAGTGGCTGTCAAAGGACAACACTTTGCCGGTGCCGTGACTGAGTTGGCTAAAGCGCCTGTATAGTAAACAGGAGATCCTGGGTCCGATTCCCAGCAGTGCCTTTCTTCCTGTCTTACTGTACATAATTTATCCTTACGGGCAAATCCCATGCCTTTTAATTCAGGTGAATGCAAGTGTTCGTTTCCTTTCTGGAACAACTTGTTTTTAAAGAAATCTATACAGCTTGCGAAAGATGAAACACAAATCTTGCTTAACAGTGAAGAAGAGGTACTCCCAGCAGGCCAGCTAATACCAGCAAAGTTTTTTTTTCACCCTAACCCTGTGGCTCTGCAGTTTAATCAGTTTGCGAGTTCGGCGGTTAGCTGAAAGAGTGGTAAATGGTGGTAAATGGAGCTTGCCCCAGCCCATCCTTATTCTTTTAAAGAGGATAAAAAATTAACTTCGCCGCCATTACTACCAGCTTTAAAGACTGCCATGGGCACGGAAAAAAACACACTACAGATGACTTTTCTGGAACCGAAGCAGAGATTCCTTTACGAACCAACTGATAAAGCTCAGCCAGTAAATACTGTTAACAGAATGTGAAAGCACGGTCAACTTTCTAACTGCAACCACAGGAACAATGGCAAGAAGCAGACTCCACTCCATTTTTTATTTAAATCTGTCATGCGAGGTTTGTTTTTTGAACGCATGAAGTAAATCCCACGATCCCTATTGAACTTGGACAAAGTACTTCAAAAGAAGCGCTATGCGCAAAGATTTAACAAACTCAACCCCCGCCAACGATTCGGTGTGAAGAAGCAGAACATTCAAGTTTCACAGACAGAAGCAGCACGCCAGCACACCCAACATTAAAACGGAGGGCACACTACGATTTGCATTGACACAAAAGTGATCTCGGCAGACGTCGTGCCCTGCATAACGCAAAAAGTGGCAAAGCGCGTTTGGGTTGAGAGGACGCAAGAAGGTTTTTGTTTTGTGCCTTGATGTCAAGCTGAGAAAGTATCTTTAAACACTTTGCTTAGTTTCTCGAGAGACAGCTCCCTCCCTTTCGTCTGAAGTCAGCTGAAAGGGGGTCTTGACACCTCTGGATAAAGATCTTCTGTGGAGCAGGTTTCAGACCTCTGCGTACAGCACCCTTGATGTCATTTTATTTTTACAGCAGCCGCATCCGGAAACTTGTGTCTTTTACTTTTTATTTGAACAACAAAACTACATACAATACAAACAAGAGCACATATAAACGTATCAAGAAAATCGTCAGGGGCACATGCTATAATACAATTACACTTTATGAAAAACGATTACACAAGGTAAATAAAGATAAGGTCCGCACAGCTTGTTCTTACATTTCGAAAGAGTCCGTAAATACCCCTTTACGTCTATTTTGAACTGTTCAAATGTAGGACTCTTCCCAGACCATTTCACTTTATACCACATTCCTAAACGAGGATGCATCTCCTGTTTTAGAACTATTTTGGGCTGTATGGCTTATACAACACACCCACAGTATTCTGATGGTGGACTGCGGATCAGTGCTATAGTTCAGTCGAATTCGAAGGATCCAGCAATCGTACTGGATTTGACTGGGATTCTGAAATGTCTCTTGCAAAAGTATTCGGATTTGCTTGAACCTTTGATAAAAAAGTGATCTGATCTGAAACTACCCAGCTTACAATCTCTGAGGTAGTTGTCACTAAAGTCGGACGTGATGTGGCACACATGTGCCGTGTGCCTTTACTTTTGTAAAAAAATGGTATCGGGAAAAGTTTCTTAATATTTCTTTTGATTAGCATGCAAGAAAATGTGATCATTACCTATGGAAATTCCCGCCAGCATGGAGCTTGAATTCACAATCTTGAGATTCAGTGTTCAAGAGTCACAGGGACTTGAAGCAGGGACCATTACAGGGACTTGTGCCCTTTCTCTTCTGCTCTACGGGAGTATGCTATACAATTATATTAGTCTGTGAAGTAAACTATTTTTTTGGTTTAATGAATTTTATTCCTTGGTTTGTCGCTCTCCATTTCCAGCTGTTACGAATCGCCTTTATTATTGGAGATGTTATATCTGTAAGAAAAGCCCCGGACAGGAGTCTCTTCCAGCGGAGACATGTCTGCTCCGTCAGAAAGAGCGCTGTGACGTCACGGACACCAGCCAGAGCACCGGTTTCAGAGAGAGAGACCGCGGGAGGCGCACGGAGCGCACGGAGTAGAGTTATTAATCACTTATCTATCGACAACCAATTAATTCAACTGAAGAACCATAGAATAATCGATTAACTTCACGGATTGGTGAGTACTAATTTTTTTCCCGTTTTGACCCTGTTTTTAATATCTAGAAAACAGTCAATACAGCCTGTATCGATCAATTACCATAGTGCCTTTAGTGTTAATAATGTTCAATCTGAAATTAAAGAATTATTATTCAAATGATTGTTTAGGAATTGTATGCTAGAGCTTAAAAATGATGTTCCAAGTTGATAAATTTGTGTAAGTAACAGTTTAAATGCATTTTTCCACTGTTTACAAATCATCAGTATGGTAACCACAGCAACAGGCACCACGTCACTGTCCACGGCTAGGTGTCTCGCCTTCGTCACAAAGAGTGGTGTGACGTCACGGACAGCAACTAATACTAATATTAGTGTCTTCATGTTAATATTAGTGTGAGTACAATCGGTAGTTTTAATATTAATGATAGTTTTCATGTGAGTATTAATGATGATAGTGCTATTGATTGTTTAAATGCTAGTATTCTTGTTAATATTAGTGATAATTACAGAGATAAGGTTAGATTATTTACACTAGTAGTCATGTAAGTTTTTAGTGATAGCATTACTGTTATTATTAGTATTATTAGTGTAGTAGTATTTTGTGTCAGTGTTAGAGAGGATGATAGTGTAAGTCTTGGTGATAGTGTTACTGTTGCAATATTAGTGGTATTTTTATTAGTGTTATTTATAGTGTATTTGTGGTTATGAGTGTATGTATCTGTTTGTGTGTGGTGTTTGTGAGGAGTGTGTGGTGTCTGTCAGTGTGTAAGCGTGTGTTTGTGAGTTTGTGGATGTGTGTCTATAAGTATTCGTAGTGTCTATGTGTGTGTCTGTGAGTGTGTGTAGTGTCTGTGTGTGAGTATTTGGATGTGTGTCTTTCAGTGTGTGCTAATGTGTGTGAGTGTGTGGGCATATATCTGTCAGTGTGTGTGAGTATGTATATAGGTAGGCTTGGGCTCCACTGCTGTGTCTGACAAAGGTGACCCATCAACAGGTGTTGAGGTCCAGAGTCACTTGTGAATGGAACCATTTTCCAGACCCACGTCCAGAGATCTGTGAGTGCCCTGTTTTTTATCACTATTACTAGTAATGAGAGCAGTAGTAGTAGCAGGAGTATTAGTATCAGAATTAGTATTAGAATCGGAAGTCATGGTCATAGTAGTAGTTATAGCAGCAGAAGCAGTAGTAACAACAGTGGCAGTTGGATTATTCAAGCAGTTACTTCAGAAACTAAAGTATTACACATTTATACTCTACTTTTCTATGCATGTTTTGTAAAGTGCCTTGATGCTCTGGATCAATTAAATTAAATTAAATTCAACTTATTTGTATATAGCGCCTTTCACAACAAGGTTGCCCCAAGGCACTTAACAAAGGAAGTAACCATACATTGGATATAAAATTCTACACACCCTTATTGAAACTGCAGGGTTTTGTGATGTAAAGCAGGAAATCAAGATAAATCATGTCAGACATCTTTCTATCTTTAATGTGACCTTGCAACCAACATAATTCAAGAGAAAAACAAACAGATGATTATTAGGAAAAATAATTGAAACTAATAAACCTACAACACCCTGGTTGCATAAGTGTGAACCCCCCCCAACTAATACTTTGTGGAAGATCCTTTTGCATTTATTACAGCAGTACGTGTTTGTGAATTAGTCTCCAAAACATTGCACACCTGGACTTTGCAATTTGCTCTGTAGACAAGCAAATTAGTTCAAGGAAGAACTCAGTTTAGTGAACTACTGGTGAATTCAGTACACCTTCCATCTGTGTGTATCAGGATGGCTGAGTGGTCTAAGATGTCAGATGTAAGAATTGTTGCATTTCATTGTGGTTGGGTGTTCTGCACTCTCAATGGAAGTGTAGGATCAAATCCCACTTCTGACAGCTGCTTTTTATGTGAGTGTTTTGCACATTTCAAGCTACAACAAGTAAACATTTGAGGACATAAGTCAATATCACCTGGAATGATCAATAATGACCAACATCGGCAACTTCCAAGAAACTCATTTTCACTCATTGAATTTGGTCTTCATACTCACCTTGCATTCTCAGCTATCATACTTCAAAATAACAGTGCAGAATTGGTAGAAAACTTCACAAACATTATTAGGTTAGGCCTGTATAATTGTATTTTAATATCTTGGTATATTTACCTTCATTTTAATATACATGTAACCATAAATGCTGTTCAGTATATTGTAATTTTGTTGTACCTTTTAAAACATTTTACCCGAGGAGGCAAGGGGACTGTTATATCTTGTGATACATGCAAGACATCTGTAAAAGGTCAAATTTTAATAAAATTGGTGATTAAAAGAAAACCACAATTTGTATGATATTATCCCTCAATATTGACAATCAATTGAAGGATTTGAAGAAACTATCAAATAAACAACAGCTATAGCAGATGATTTGGGTTTTGAACCGATGATTACACCTCAATAATCCATTCATCCTTGAAAAAAGAAGAGACAGGCATGTTTTGAGTCTCATAATGATTCTCTTCTGGATCCACAAAAAATGTGTTTTGGATGTACATATAACTTCCATCAAAGAGAGATCTCATCAGTTGCATGCAATTGAAACTTTGACTTTTTGGATGGTATTGAAAATATTTAAAAAAAAATAAAATAAACAATTTTTTAACAAAGATCTCATGAAGTATTGCCAGGATCTATACTTAGCGCTCGGTAGTGATAACACTGCTGATATTGATGGAGTAGAAATGTACAATTCATTGACAGCTTTTCTGACCCAAGAAGTCCTAGAATGCCGCCTATAAAAGAGTTAGGATTCATACCAAGAAATACTTTTTGTTTTCCACCCAGAAGGCTGCTATTGCATTACACATCTTGTGAACATTACCAGTTTTGGTAGCTTCTGGCCGTGATTTTTCAAAACTGAAACTAATAACAAAATTATTTAAGATGCACCATGTCCAAAAATTGTAAATCGGGACTAGTATTACTACAGAAGAAAAGATTTAACCAAAATATTAATAAGACTATGTAAGTATAAAAAGTAGAACTATTCAATTCATATAACTTATTTTTTATTCTTATTAGAAATGGGCTCACACATCGGAAGACACTAATTTTCCTACGGGATTAATAAAGTATCTATCTATCTTAAGTTTATCTTCGTTAGAGTATGTGAATAATAGTTTAACCCAAAATGTTTGTAATTGTGATTTTGTTAAAATTCAATAAATAACCTATCAACAGTAAGAAATCATTAAGAAAGTAGAACATTATTTTATATTTTATAAGAGAGTTTACAGGTCATGTCCTTCGCTTTGTCTTTTAACTTAAGTGTTCAGGATCAAAGCCCGTGTGTGGACGGTTGTGTTTCTTGAATCTCATGTAATCATCAAAAGTTGTTGTTTAGTCCTTCAGTTTTTCTCGAGTTGTAGCTTGGATATTTTATACGATTAATGCTTTTCATGCTCTTTTGCATTTTCCTTCATGGAAAAAGTTCAAAGTCTCCTTATGGCTGTGATCAACATCTACACGAGAGCACTTGTTACAGTACAGGACATGCAGTGAGGAGCTTGTGCAGCTTTCTGCTGACTGCTGAGTCCAGAGGGAGGACTAGCTCGGTGAATGATGTCTCAAGAAATCCCGGGTGAGATTCAACAGATGGCTTCTTCAACACCCGCGACACGTTTGAAGGATTTCCTGAATATGATGTTAAATTAACTCAAATCACTTGGCACTTAACATGCTTTGGAGGTACATTTAAAACAGCAGAGCAACACTGTAGCACTTTGAATGTGCCTGAGTTTAATTGTGTGAACGTGGCTTTCTATGAACACAAGCAAACAGTTCTCACTCAACAGATGAGTGCAATATGAGCACAGTAATATAAATCACTTGGAGATGCCAGGGATTGAACCCAGGACCTCCTACGTGCAAAGCTTGCAACCTGCCACTGAACTACATCCCCACAGAGGTGTTTATGGAACTGACTTAAAGACGTGCTGATGATCTTTGAACACAATCCGCCACTCACGAAGAATTCATGCAGTTTCCCGCTTTCGCGTTTCCTCTACTACAGAGCAAATTCATGGGAATGAAGAAATAAGGAAGGAAAAATAATCGCATCGAAGCTTCCAGAGACTGGGCACAAATGAACCAGTTATTTTTATATCCAGTCATACGGGCGACGGTGGTTGATTCCTCGACGGGGGAGAGCTTTTTTTACCTCCTTGCTCGACTGTCTTTCAATTTTGTTTTCTTTGAAAGCTTTTTGCATCTTTTAAGTGTTCTTGATTAAACTATGCATATAAAAACAGCAGTACTGATGTTTTTCATGGACCGATGCACACTTGTTCTGTACAATTCCAGTGATAAAACCCTGTCCATAAATATTGTAGAAGAACGTAAAAGGGAGAAACAACACTCCAACCACAGGAATGGTAACAGGAAAGATCATGTTCTTATTTAATATGTCCTTTTCAGATGCCTTGTCAATGCACACAGGCGTTAGAGCTGAATAATTTTTTAGTGGTGTTTGTAAACAAAGATGGAACATGTTAGACCGATACCAGGAAGAAAGGAGCAGACTCTTAAACTTTAAGAGACAGAAACAACACCTAATCACAGCTAACACTAATTAAAATGACATCACAACAAAAGAGTGGAGCCTTGAGTGAATCAAATTAGTTTTCATTGGTCGTCTTTGTCTTCATAACTTTGTAGGTGAGAGAGAGGATTGTGAAAATGTGCAGGGGCTTCTTAGAAGGTACAGGCGATTTCCAAATTATTGAGCCGGATTTGAATCCCTGTCAGTGCATCCCCAAATCTTTTCAAGATAATCTGTGGTCTGGTAACACATCTTTTGAAACTACCATGTGAGGTACGAAGCGTGTTCTTAAACACCAAAACACTCAATAAGGAAGAAGCAGACCTCTGTACACAAGATGGCAGTGCGATATTAGAATTTCTGTGTTCTTGACGGATTCAGACTCCTTCTCAGAGGGTCTTGCTCGCCAAATAACTTTGCAGCTGAGGAAGAGCACCACGGAAAATACCCACTCGACAAGCGAGCGTGCTGGTTGCTCTTGCTCTTTATGCAAGGAGCTGTTTTTTTTCCTCGCAAAAGTCATTATTAACCAGAAACAGCAGCACAACTGGTCACATTTGTGATTATGTCTCCTCTCTGCTTCATCAAGGTCAATAAAAGACTCTGAAAGTAGTAAGGCAAAACTGAATTCAAAATCATATTAGGAATTCTTAGCGATATCTGCATACAGGCAATCCAATAAGAACGTTGAAATCTTTGAATATCATCTCTCTATATATTGTGCTGTTTTTTACTCGGAGTAAAACTATTGAATTGAAGGAATGTTTACCGCAGGGTTAAAATGTATCGTTATTTGGAGAAATCAATGAACACTTGATTTTATATGCTTCAAAAGACAGCCATACAAACAGGAAAAACGACAGTGCTGATTATTTTCCCGAGACGGAGCACTGACGACCTATCCGAGCCCGATGATTAAGACCACCCAGTGGATACTCTAGCAGAACGTCAAAGAACGGTCAGGTTTGTAACCAAGGCAACCACAGGAACAACATCAAAACGCGCAATCAATTCCCCAGTTAAGTCTTTCGTGTAAGGTGTGCTTTGTGAAAGCATGAAGTGAATCCCCTGATCATTTTTGAACATGGACAACGTATTATTGAATGGGCGCTATGCACAAAGATTTAATAAGCTTTACCCCTGCCGATGATTCGGCATGCAGAAGTAAAAGTTTCACAGACAAAAGCAGCTCGCCACCACAGCCAGTACTTGCCGGAACACTACCATGCGCACTGGCTCATAAGTAATTTCAGCAGGCGTTGTTCCCTACGTAAAGCTGAAAGTGCCAAAAAGCATTTCTGTTGAGAAAACAAAACATTTTTTCTGCCTTGATAGTTGACAGCCTGTCTTTTAGAAAGTCTATCTCTAAACTCCTTGCACGGCCTCTCGAGAGACTAACAAAAAGCACTTTTACTGATCATATTACAAATTAGAGGAAACAACTTCTTAAAACAGGGACATACGGGAGTACTGGGATTTGAACCTAAGACCCCGGAAAGAGTGGTCCAGCTCTTTACAACACTTGGCCACATTCACCATGTCACTCTTCTTCACATTTCTGCCTTGGACAATGCCGGGGGGGCTTCAGCTCTTGTTGCCAGTTCTAGTGGTATCATGACGCGTGGAAGTGACCGCACCTACAGATGCAGCCATTCAAAATGGGTGAGGTATTTCGCGGCATACCCCGGTGGGCGTGTCACGGGATCACGCGGTATCACGCATTTCACGTGTGTCACGTGACTAACTATCCGGCGTCGCCTTGTAAAACCGCCAGGGGGAGCTTAACCTCTCGTACAGCATTTGAGCCTTTAATTTTGAACTGTGTATTACAGCATGTTAATCATCAGTCATTAAAATGTTGGTATATTTTATGAAAGCAAGATTGCTCAGTTGGACAAAAGTACACAACCTACCTTTATCAGAAATATTTATGCATCAAAGCCTTTACTGAAGATATTACTAATAGTATTAATAATGGATGACTTTGGACAAGCTGTATACTCAAAGTATAATTTCTTTAGCACATTTGTACAAGCACTTGGAATCTGTCCAAGCCATAGTTTGTCAGGAATTTTGTTTTACTTCAACGGGCATAAAAACTTCCTTGCTTTTAACAGGGCGTTTCATAATTTCTAGCTACGAAAATGATTTAAAATGCGACACCTATCATTCAACTAGAGCTTAAAATATCACAAGGAAAAATACACACCGGTATTCCATTTCTCCCTAAACATTGTAAGCTTCGAGGTCTTTAACTAACGTGATACCGGAGTCAACAAGCATACTTTTAGAATTTGATTAAAAGGGAATATAATATGGAATCGCGTATCTAAAGAATTTAATAACGGTATGATTATATCCGTGTACTGCGGCAGGGCTGTGTAGGGCTGTTTCGCCTACCTGATCATGCGAGCTGTCTTGTAGCCTACTGGTCTAGGTGCGTGACTACCAACTAGCAGGTTGGGTGTTTGAATCCAGCTGGTGCTGGACTTTTCATTTTTATTTATTTATTTTTTAATCGCGTAACATAAACATATTACCGTATGCAAACTGTACTGTATACAGTATGTATATGTATATTTAATGTCTTAACTGTGCCCGTTTAATTGAATTTAAAAAAATTATTTAACACGAACATTAAGCTGTTTACATCTTCCGCCTGAGAACAGTCACCCGTTGCTACCCAACGCAGAAATGTGATTGACTGACACTATCTGACATCCCTCTGATTGGAGAAAAAAGACATGCTGGTTTGCTATACATACTGTACCAGGAAGAGGATTTCTTTCTATTCAAAACGTGTATTTTAAAAGTTTAAGAAGTAAAAACCTTACAGTGTACACAGATTTCTAAACTGATCAGGATCGTTATCTTTGTCTTATGCATAATAATGTTCACCGCTCTGTCCAGCAAATTAATAATAAACTTTATTTTATATAGCGTTTTAAACGAATAAGTAATTAGATTGCTCATAAACCTAATCACTTGCTTTTTCTTTTTATTTAGGCTCAGATTTCAACTATAGATCGTATTATTAATAACCATAATAACAACCAACCAACAAAAACAACCATATAAACATAATGGTGGTGCTGGACCTTCCAGTTTTATTTATTTATTTTTTAATCGCGTAACATAAACATATTACCGTATGCAAACTGTACTGTATACAATATGTATATGTATATTTAATGTCTTAACTGTGCCCGTTTAAGTACTGAATATTCATATCTAATTTTACCACTGAAGGGAAATCTTAACATAAACATACAGTATATGGCTGGTCTCGGTACTTTAAAGAAAAAAATACACACCGGTATTCCATTTCTCCCTAAACATTGTAAGCTTCGAAGTCTTTAACTAACGTGATACCGGAGTCAACAAGCATACTTTTAGAATTTGATTAAAAGGGAATATAATATGGAATCGCGTATCTCAAGAAATTAATAACGATATAATTATATTCATGTTGCAAAAGAACTGCAACGGACATAAAAACTCCCTTGCATGGTTTCATTACGACCAGAATCGGTCTTGAGATATTTTTAACTTGATTTACAGTATTTGAGAGGTATGTCTTAACACCGATACTACAGTGCTTAAGTACTGCTCACGTATATGTTTCTAGGTTTATATTATGCATTTCATACGGTCAAATTACTTTTGAGCAACTAATAAGAAGCGCGAAACGGTATGCGTTTTACTTTCGTTTTGTGCTGGGACCCGTGGATTGATTAGAGATATCAAGTACATACAAGTCATTTTTTAAATGTTGTAGTTCGTCTTGAAAAAATGTTACGAGTACATCATCTATCAACAATTACACAGGTTCTGTTTCCATATTGCGGATTTTGGTTACGTAATATTATTTTCTAGATTTCACGTTGTGAATATGATGGGATGTCTGATGGGATGTTTCTAAAAATCCATCCTCTGTAAAACGTCTTCTCTAGTTGTCCTGCATATGTATTCGCTAATGAAGCTGTGTGTTCTGAGCCTGGATCTCTACATTTCTGTATGAACCAGCTTAGAGGGCTAAAGACAGCTTGTGTTTAAATTGAGTGTAAGGCAATTTATGCTTCTAAAGTCATGGTCAGCATTTATCTTTGTACTGTGCTGTAAACTTGTTCTGTGCCAAGTCACATTATTTTATAGCGTTTTTATAGCGTTATCAAATACGGTGTTACTGTAGTTTACTGAGTCCCATGTCACATGGTCTGTGATTGAAACCTGTAAAACCGGTTTAATTCGTCACAGCCAGCACTCTTCAGGTGTGAGGGTCTTCTGCTCAGAATGAAACGCTAAAATGTTTGTGTATATTCTAATGGTAGTGGGGGCAGGGTGTGTGGGAACAGGTTTGTTCTTCACACCTGAAACATTTTCTCTGAAAGGATTTTCTTCGCAGTTTAACCGATCTTGGTACAGCATGTTACAGTTTACTAATATTAACCATATTAATTTTAAGTGCTTAATGTAAAATCTTGTAAAAATATATTTTCATTGTTCAAATATACATTAATATACATTAAGTCTGACTATCATATAATAAGTTAAATACAAAACTAAAGAAAAAATAGGGTTAAATATAATTCAAAATATTTTGCTAACAATGTTAACTGTTTATGAATAATAAAATGTATTAACTAAGGAGTAGGATGGCACAGTTGTTAGTATGTTTGTTTTGTTTCTTTTTCATAAATGCAACAGTAGTACCTGATGTCTCAGTGGCTTTCAAAATTAAATTATGCATGCAAACCTGTGAACTAGAAAGATAACTAAGATATCCATCCATTATATTCCATAATATCCATGAAATATATGGCGCTGAAATACAGTATGTGTGACGCATAAAAGACACCAAGGGATTGGGTGAGCTCCCATCACAAAAAAAAACCGCGAACCTGCACTACAGCGACCATAGTACAGTATGGAGACCAAGGCGTTTTACGGGAAGAGACGGGGTGCTTCTGCCGCCCCAGCTTCCAAAGAGCGAAGGGTAAGCAAATACAGCAGACTTCATCTGAAATACGCGATTACAGCGCATATTACAAGGTATTATTGCCGTTTTGAATTTTAAATTCAATGATAATTATTTCTTCGTAGCCTGTTCTTCAAGAAAACACCGCACGGGCGAAACGATCTACCACCAGGACAGTAAAAAAGAAAGCGGTAAGACGGAAAAAAAAGAAAAGTTTATTTTGACTTCTGTTCCACGACTGATGAATACTACTGTGTGACTTTATTTCTTACATGAATTATGTTATTTTGCCACAGGCCGTGGGTCTCTGCTCTCGGCCACTGGCCAGGGTGCCAACCTGTAGAAGCAGCACCTGTATGGAGACATTTCGGCAGCAGCGGGAGCATTACGATGCATTACTGGGGAGGATTGGGAGGCTAGAGTTCCAGCAGTCAAACAGTTGAGCAGCCGTCTCCCGAAAAGTGCCTCTCCCCGCTGCGCAGGCTGCAATGCCTGGCGGAAGCTCTGCCCCCCGCAGAGCGCACACCGCCTCAGGACACTCCATCCCGGCCTCTCAGTTCACCACCGCGCAGGAATCTGTTGATGCTGTCCCCGCCGGCTATCTCCCCCCAGGAAGCACAGCGGAATTCACAGATGCCAGTGGGACGAATAATTCTCCCAGATGTCCAACTGCTACCCATCACCCAGGAGATGGAGGGGGGGTTGTACTTGCAGTGCATCGGCATAGACGGGAAAGCAAGAGCCGACCGCTACGCCGCCCTCGTGTTTCGAAATCTTGTGACTTTTGAAATTTACTGGGGGTGGACCACGTCTGTAAATTTCGATGGGTCCAGAGGCAAAAGTGCCTTGCCTTGCAATCTCCGGGAAACCATTAGTACGATGGTGAATCGGAGATTCTCAACCCTTGCTGCGTACGACTGGAAAAGAATTCGTGATCGGATCAACGAAATGCTTCGTAGGAGGAGGCGGTCTTTTCCTCTTGTCTAACAGTCTGTCCACAAACAAAACATTCCTGTTAGACAAGAGGAATTGAAAAAAAAACAATTTTGTCAATGAAAACCGGTGTGTGTGTGTCTCCCTGCTGGATGTCCCTCTCACAAACTGCTGAATGAATAAAATAATTTTATTGAAAACGAGTTTGCGATTGTCTGGTCTTTAAATTCTTGAGATACGTGATTCCATATTATATTCCCTTTTAATCAAATTCTAAAAGTATGCTTGTTGACTCCGGTATCG